>NW_028290795.1:0-23308 GCF_964205215.1 Stylophora pistillata | reverse complement strand
ACAGCCGCTAAGACTCTTGAAGCAACTCTGCTGTTATGTGGTGTTGAAATGTAATAAAAAAATAAAATGCGTTGAGATTTGGGCTTTGTGGGTGGAATGCGAGTCGGGCGTGTAGCTGGGCTTGGGATTTGCGAGTTGCTTCGGGGACTTAGTAGTTGTTATAGCTTGCAAGAAGGGCTACCTCTCCTCGCCAAATGATTTTGGCATTATGCAAATGAGCTGGCAGCATGTTGTGCGTCTGTTGGCCAAAGGAACGGCTTGAAAGTGCAAATAGAATGGGCCGCTAGGTACAGAATGGACTCTTAAGCTGACTTCGGGTGGTGTCCGTGGGCTGCCTTGGGCTTCTGCTCAGGCCTAAAAGCAGAAAACCAGGATGGCAACTTGCGAATGGCTGCCACCACGTGGTCCGGTTGGGTTTTGCGTTTGTTTGGCAAAGGAAGCGTTTTCTTTGCAAAAAAACTGGCCAATACATAGAGCGTGGAGAGCCAAGCTGATTTCGGGTGTCCGTGGGCTGGCTTAGGGCCTTGGCTTAGGCGATAAAAGCAAAACTACGATCGCATTGTGCAGTCCGCCATTTTGTTTGTTTACTTGTACATGTACAAGTGAAAATCGGTAAGATGGTTATTTTCAAAAATAAAGAGAAAAACCATGCTCGGCAGCTAAAGTGCATGAAAATAGGAGGGGTAAAAGAAGAAAAAGGAGGAAAAAGCAAAAAAAGCAAAAAAGAGTTTAGTCGCGCACCGGCCGGTATTGAACTCTTGACCCTCCATGACCGCCGCGGGCAGATTACCGAGAATCTGACGGTCCGGGGTTCGATACCGGAGTTGCCCTTTTCTGTCTGTTTCTTTTTTCTTTTGTTCTCTTCCTTTTTCCTCCTTTTTCTCTTTTTCCTGCTGTTTAATGACCACTGACGTTGAAATACTGTGAGCAGAGCAATTTTTCCATTTTTAATAGGTCGGGGTAAAAGTGAGAAAAAGTTTCAACTTTGACAGAGTGTGGAGACGCCAACTTTCATCTCTTTTTATAATTCTAGTGGAAAGTACTTTCAAAGCTAATTGCATCGATGTAAGTTTAACGAGAAACGGATGAGAATTGATTTTCTACGAATTTTGAAAGCTAAGAAAGATAGGTCCTGCAAAGCGTACTTATTTCACCCCGTCAAACAAGAAATTCGTAGAAAATTCTCCAATGGATCATTTTCTACACCCATTAAACCACACGACTGTCAATAGAATGAACAATCATTTCAATGTCCTCTTCTGTCAGTTTCGGCAGGTTTTCATGGTTTTCGTAGCCTTTCAAACGGAACTGTCAAAATGCCCCTTTTTTTCGACTTTTTACCTTCTCCAACGCATGCGCATTATTAGGCTCAGTAGATTGAAACACGTGAAGATGTTCTTCTCGACGAGACCTTCCTAACAGTGTATTCACATGCTGTGATTCGATGAAATGATGCGTGGCAAGACCTTAGAAACCTGGTAAGCCTAGCACTAACTCTTTGTGGCGGATGGACATCTGATGACAAATTGCACCTAAAATGAAAAGTATGACACGGATTGACATCAAACTTGCTCCTCTAGATGAGAGAACGCCATAAGAATCCTGTGAAAATTTCAGAGCTCAACTCTCAGGGAATAAAGCTTTTAGCCAGGTTTGAGATCAAGCCCTAGTATCAAGGTGAAGTTACAAGTTCAAGTCTTGTGTGGGTGTTATAACCTATACCGGACCTTTTTGCTTCGTTCAAAAATGCATGCTTCGCCACGGATTGAGCTGATACTTTTCCCCATAAGAGATCATGCACTTTACAATCTACATGCCAGATTTGGGCAGGACTGAGTTAATTCTAGGGTGATTCATTAGACGTGAAGGTGCTAACCTAACCCCTAGCCTAACCCTTAACCCTAGATTGCAACCCTAGCCCTAGATTGCAACCTAACCCTAGATTGCAACCCTAGCCCTAGATTGCAACCCTAACCCCTAGCCTAACCCTAGCCCTAGATTGCAACCCTAACTAACTGCTGTATCTTAAGGGGTTCTTAACCTATTGAGTTTTATACATATTAAGTGTTCCTCTGGCAGAGATCTTCCCAACCATGACTACTTTAGTGTGGTTTGGTGAGATGAAGCTTGACAAAACTTTAAGGAAAACCACTTTGGTGGACCTCCCCTCGTTTTCGACCTCTTCCGCTGAGCATGGCCCATTAAGGAGTTAAGGAGTTTTATACATATCAAAGTGTTCCTCTTGCAGAGACCTTTCTAAGCATGTCTACATTAATGTGCTTTGGGAAAATGGGCTTGAGAAACTTAAAAAAGAGCACTTTGGTGGACTTAGACCTCTAGCAGTTTTCTCAATTGATATTGCACTTGTGGCGCCATTACGCAACCCAGGCGAGGCGTGATGTCATCCACTTCATGCCATGATGAGGTGCATGACGTCATACATGACGAGATGCGCACATTTCACTCAAAATTGTGATCTTTTTCTTTCACGCGTGTGGTGCAGTCACGCGTATTTCGTGACGTATGACGTCAGAGTAACGTCAATGACGTCACACTTGAGGAAATACGGCCATCGAAGTCACTATTGTGCTTTTTTTGTGTTTTTGTTCTGTTGTTTTTGTTTCTTTGGTCTTTTCTCTATACGCGTGTATGTCTGTGACGCGTGTTGGGTGACATTTGAAGTCGTTGTGACGTCATTAATGTCACGCTGTCAGGACGTCATGACTTATCCCCTGGGCAGACTTTCGGTACAAATAGGCAAGTTTTAGGCTAGGGTGAGGCTTAGGGTTAGGGTTTATGTTAGGGGTGAGGGCTAGCTAGGTGTTAGGGTTAGGGTTTTTAAGAGATTCACCATTAGAAGGGTAAAGGGTTAGGGAGATTCACCCTTAGAAGGGTGAGAGATTTGAAAAATTCACCCTTTGAAGGGTTAGCAATTTGAGAGATTCACCCTTAGAAGGGTGAGAGATTTGGAAAAATCACCCTTTGAGGGGTTAGCAATTTGAAAGATTCACCCTTAGAATCCCTGTCTGAAGAGTGAGCAATTTAAAAGATTTAAGCGGGTCTTATCGGTTTTAGGTTACCCTAGCTGTTTTTCTAACTAACCCTAACTCTATATCTTGCTTTAAGAGCAGTCTTAAGCGTCAGGTAAGGGTTAATTGAAATAAAAGGCAATAGCCTACCATGCAAGTAGTGTAGGCCTTGCAAAGCTGTCAAGGTGCAAAGTCTCCATAGGAATGAAGTCATAACTAATGAACGGAGGCGAGCGTTAGAGAAAATCAACAGCAAAAGGTCTTTTACAGCAGGAAAAAGGATAGAAGGAACAGTGTTGTTGATTTGCCCTCGGCAGTGTTCAGTTGCCCTCGGCAGAAATGTTCATTTGCCCTGGTGGGCATTTTTCAGCTGGCCTTGGTGAGAATTTTGAAGAGGGGGGCCTGGGCCTGGGCTGGGTAAGGAGCGGTTGAGGCTTGGGTTCACTTGGCTTGGGTTCCCGCTGGGTTGGCTTGGTGAGACCGAGGAGGCATCATGAAGCCTCTAGGTTCCGTAAAGCCCTTAGGAGCTCTTCAAAGAATGGAAGGGGTATCTCGGCCAGGGGCCAAGTTTCAGTCTAGTGGATTAGAACCCGAGCGAACAGCCGCTAAGACTCTTGAAGCAACTCTGCTGTTATGTGGTGTTGAAATGTAATAAAAAAATAAAATGCGTTGAGATTTGGGCTTTGTGGGTGGAATGCGAGTCGGGCGTGTAGCTGGGCTTGGGATTTGCGAGTTGCTTCGGGGACTTAGTAGTTGTTATAGCTTGCAAGAAGGGCTACCTCTCCTCGCCAAATGATTTTGGCATTATGCAAATGAGCTGGCAGCATGTTGTGCGTCTGTTGGCCAAAGGAACGGCTTGAAAGTGCAAATAGAATGGGCCGCTAGGTACAGAATGGACTCTTAAGCTGACTTCGGGTGTCCGTGGGCTGCCTTGGGCTTCTGCTCAGGCCTAAAAGCAGAAAACCAGGATGGCAACTTGCGAATGGCTGCCACCACGTGGTCCGGTTGGGTTTTGCGTTTGTTTGGCAAAGGAAGCGTTTTCTTTGCAAAAAAACTGGGCCAATACATAGAGCGTGGAGAGGCAAGCTGATTTCGGGTGTCCGTGGGCTGGCTTAGGCCTTGGCTTAGGCGATAAAAGCAAAACTACGATCGCATTGTGCAGTCCGCCATTTTGTTTGTTTACTTGTACATGTACAAGTGAAAATCGGTAAGATGGTTATTTTCAAAAATAAAGAGAAAAACCATGCTCGGCAGCTAAAGTGCATGAAAATAGGAGGGGTAAAAGAAGAAAAAGGAGGAAAAAAGCAAAAAAAGCAAAAAAGAGTTTAGTCGCGCACCGGCCGGTATTGAACTCTTGACCCTCCATGACCGCCGCGGGCAGATTACCGAGAATCTGACGGTCCGGGGTTCGATACCGGAGTTGCCCTTTTCTGTCTGTTTCTTTTTTCTTTTGTTCTCTTCCTTTTTCCTCCTTTTTCTCTTTTTCCTGCTGTTTAATGACCACTGACGTTGAAAATACTGTGAGCAGAGCAATTTTTCCATTTTTAATAGGTCGGGGTAAAAGTGAGAAAAAGTTTCAACTTTGACAGAGTGTGGAGACGCCAACTTTCATCTCTTTTTATAATTCTAGTGGAAAGTACTTTCAAAGCTAATTGCATCGATGTAAGTTTAACGAGAAACGGATGAGAATTGATTTTTCTACGAATTTTGAAAGCTAAGAAAGATAGGTCTGCAAAGCGTACTTATTTCACCCCGTCAAACAAGAAAATTCGTAGAAAATTCTCCAATGGATCATTTTCTACACCCATTAAACCACACGACTGTCAATAGAATGAACAATCATTTCAATGTCCTCTTCTGTCAGTTTCGGCAGGTTTTCATGGTTTTCGTAGCCTTTCAAACGGAACTGTCAAAATGCCCCTTTTTTTCGACTTTTTACCTTCTCCAACGCATGCGCATTATTAGGCTCAGTAGATTGAAACACGTGAAGATGTTCTTCTCGACGAGACCTTCCTAACAGTGTATCACATGCTGTGATTCGATGAAATGATGCGTGGCAAGACCTTAGAAACCTGGTAAGCCTAGCACTAACTCTTTGTGGCGGATGGACATCTGATGACAAATTGCACCTAAAATGAAAAGTATGACACGGATTGACATCAAACTTGCTCCTCTAGATGGAGAGAACGCCATAAGAATCCTGTGAAAATTTCAGAGCTCAACTCTCAGGAATAAAGCTTTTAGCAGGTTTGAGATCAAGCCCTAGTATCAAGGTGAAGTTACAAGTTCAAGTCTTGTGTGGGTGTTATACCTATACCGGACCTTTTTGCTTCGTTCAAAAATGCATGCTTCGCCACGGATTGAGCTGATACTTTTCCCCATAAGAGATCATGCACTTTACAATCTACATGCCAGATTTGGGCAGGACTGAGTTAATTCTAGGGTGATTCCCTTAGACGTGAAGGTGCTAACCCTAACCCCTAGCCTAACCCTAACCCTAGATTGCAACCCTAGCCCTAGATTGCAACCCTAACCCTAGATTGCAACCCTAGCCCTAGATTGCAACCCTAACCCCTAGCCTAACCCTAGCCCTAGATTGCAACCCTAACTAACTGCTGTATCTTAAGGGGTTTCTTAACCTATTGAGTTTTATACATATTAAAGTGTTCCTCTGGCAGAGATCTTCCCAACCATGACTACTTTAGTGTGGTTTGGTGAGATGAAGCTTGACAAACTTAAGGAAAACCACTTTGGTGGACCTCCCCTCGTTTTCGACCTCTTCCGCTGAGCATGCCCATTAAGGAGTTAAGGAGTTTTATACATATCAAAGTGTTCCTCTTGCAGAGACCTTTCTAAGCATGTCTACATTAATGTGCTTTGGGAAAATGGGGCTTGAGAAACTTAAAAAAAGAGCACTTTGGTGGACTTAGACCTCTAGCAGTTTCTCAATTGATATTGCACTTGTGGCGCCATTACGCAACCCAGGCGAGGCGTGATGTCATCCACTTCATGCCATGATGAGGTGCATGACGTCATACATGACGAGATGCGCACATTTCACTCAAAATTGTGATCTTTTTCTTTCACGCGTGTGGTGCAGTCACGCGTATTTCGTGACGTATGACGTCAGAGTAACGTCAATGACGTCACACTTGAGGAAATACGGCCATCGAAGTCACTATTGTGCTTTTTTTGTGTTTTTGTTCTGTTGTTTTTGTTTCTTTGGTCTTTTCTCTATACGCGTGTATGTCTGTGACGCGTGTTGGGTGACATTTGAAGTCGTTGTGACGTCATTAATGTCACGCTGTCAGGACGTCATGACTTATCCCTGGGCAGACTTTCGGTACAAATAGCAAGTTTTAGGCTAGGGTGAGGCTTAGGGTTAGGGTTTATGTTAGGGGTGAGGGCTAGCTAGGTGTTAGGGTTAGGGTTTTTAAGAGATTCACCATTAGAAGGGTAAAGGGTTAGGGAGATTCACCCTTAGAAGGGTGAGAGATTTGAAAAATTCACCCTTTGAAGGGTTAGCAATTTGAGAGATTCACCCTTAGAAGGGTGAGAGATTTGGAAAAATCACCCTTTGAGGGGTTAGCAATTTGAAAGATTCACCCTTAGAATCCCTGTCTGAAGAGTGAGCAATTTAAAAGATTTAAGCGGGTCTTATCGGTTTTAGGTTACCCTAGCTGTTTTTCTAACTAACCCTAACTCTATATCTTGCTTTAAGAGCAGTCTTAAGCGTCAGGTAAGGGTTAATTGAAATAAAAGGCAATAGCCTACCATGCAAGTAGTGTAGGCCTTGCAAAGCTGTCAAGGTGCAAAGTCTCCATAGGAATGAAGTCATAACTAATGAACGGAGGCGAGCGTTAGAGAAAATCAACAGCAAAAGGTCTTTTACAGCAGGAAAAAGGATAGAAGGAACAGTGTTGTTGATTTGCCCTCGGCAGTGTTCAGTTGCCCTCGGCAGAAATGTTCATTTGCCCTGGTGGGCATTTTTCAGCTGGCCTTGGTGAGAATTTTGAAGAGGGGGGCCTGGGCCTGGGCTGGGTAAGGAGCGGTTGAGGCTTGGGTTCACTTGGCTTGGGTTCCCGCTGGGTTGGCTTGGTGAGACCGAGGAGGCATCATGAAGCCTCTAGGTTCCGTAAAGCCCTTAGGAGCTCTTCAAAGAATGGAAGGGGTATCTCGGCCAGGGGCCAAGTTTCAGTCTAGTGGATTAGAACCCGAGCGAACAGCCGCTAAGACTCTTGAAGCAACTCTGCTGTTATGTGGTGTTGAAATGTAATAAAAAAATAAAATGCGTTGAGATTTGGGCTTTGTGGGTGGAATGCGAGTCGGGCGTGTAGCTGGGCTTGGGATTTGCGAGTTGCTTCGGGGACTTAGTAGTTGTTATAGCTTGCAAGAAGGGCTACCTCTCCTCGCCAAATGATTTTGGCATTATGCAAATGAGCTGGCAGCATGTTGTGCGTCTGTTGGCCAAAGGAACGGCTTGAAAGTGCAAATAGAATGGGCCGCTAGGTACAGAATGGACTCTTAAGCTGACTTCGGGTGTCCGTGGGCTGCCTTGGGCTTCTGCTCAGGCCTAAAAGCAGAAAACCAGGATGGCAACTTGCGAATGGCTGCCACCACGTGGTCCGGTTGGGTTTTGCGTTTGTTTGGCAAAGGAAGCGTTTTCTTTGCAAAAAAACTGGGCCAATACATAGAGCGTGGAGAGGCAAGCTGATTTCGGGTGTCCGTGGGCTGGCTTAGGCCTTGGCTTAGGCGATAAAAGCAAAACTACGATCGCATTGTGCAGTCCGCCATTTTGTTTGTTTACTTGTACATGTACAAGTGAAAATCGGTAAGATGGTTATTTTCAAAAATAAAGAGAAAAACCATGCTCGGCAGCTAAAGTGCATGAAAATAGGAGGGGTAAAAGAAGAAAAAGGAGGAAAAAAGCAAAAAAAGCAAAAAAGAGTTTAGTCGCGCACCGGCCGGTATTGAACTCTTGACCCTCCATGACCGCCGCGGGCAGATTACCGAGAATCTGACGGTCCGGGGTTCGATACCGGAGTTGCCCTTTTCTGTCTGTTTCTTTTTTCTTTTGTTCTCTTCCTTTTTCCTCCTTTTTCTCTTTTTCCTGCTGTTTAATGACCACTGACGTTGAAAATACTGTGAGCAGAGCAATTTTTCCATTTTTAATAGGTCGGGGTAAAAGTGAGAAAAAGTTTCAACTTTGACAGAGTGTGGAGACGCCAACTTTCATCTCTTTTTATAATTCTAGTGGAAAGTACTTTCAAAGCTAATTGCATCGATGTAAGTTTAACGAGAAACGGATGAGAATTGATTTTTCTACGAATTTTGAAAGCTAAGAAAGATAGGTCTGCAAAGCGTACTTATTTCACCCCGTCAAACAAGAAAATTCGTAGAAAATTCTCCAATGGATCATTTTCTACACCCATTAAACCACACGACTGTCAATAGAATGAACAATCATTTCAATGTCCTCTTCTGTCAGTTTCGGCAGGTTTTCATGGTTTTCGTAGCCTTTCAAACGGAACTGTCAAAATGCCCCTTTTTTTCGACTTTTTACCTTCTCCAACGCATGCGCATTATTAGGCTCAGTAGATTGAAACACGTGAAGATGTTCTTCTCGACGAGACCTTCCTAACAGTGTATCACATGCTGTGATTCGATGAAATGATGCGTGGCAAGACCTTAGAAACCTGGTAAGCCTAGCACTAACTCTTTGTGGCGGATGGACATCTGATGACAAATTGCACCTAAAATGAAAAGTATGACACGGATTGACATCAAACTTGCTCCTCTAGATGGAGAGAACGCCATAAGAATCCTGTGAAAATTTCAGAGCTCAACTCTCAGGAATAAAGCTTTTAGCAGGTTTGAGATCAAGCCCTAGTATCAAGGTGAAGTTACAAGTTCAAGTCTTGTGTGGGTGTTATACCTATACCGGACCTTTTTGCTTCGTTCAAAAATGCATGCTTCGCCACGGATTGAGCTGATACTTTTCCCCATAAGAGATCATGCACTTTACAATCTACATGCCAGATTTGGGCAGGACTGAGTTAATTCTAGGGTGATTCCCTTAGACGTGAAGGTGCTAACCCTAACCCCTAGCCTAACCCTAACCCTAGATTGCAACCCTAGCCCTAGATTGCAACCCTAACCCTAGATTGCAACCCTAGCCCTAGATTGCAACCCTAACCCCTAGCCTAACCCTAGCCCTAGATTGCAACCCTAACTAACTGCTGTATCTTAAGGGGTTTCTTAACCTATTGAGTTTTATACATATTAAAGTGTTCCTCTGGCAGAGATCTTCCCAACCATGACTACTTTAGTGTGGTTTGGTGAGATGAAGCTTGACAAACTTAAGGAAAACCACTTTGGTGGACCTCCCCTCGTTTTCGACCTCTTCCGCTGAGCATGCCCATTAAGGAGTTAAGGAGTTTTATACATATCAAAGTGTTCCTCTTGCAGAGACCTTTCTAAGCATGTCTACATTAATGTGCTTTGGGAAAATGGGGCTTGAGAAACTTAAAAAAAGAGCACTTTGGTGGACTTAGACCTCTAGCAGTTTTCTCAATTGATATTGCACTTGTGGCGCCATTACGCAACCCAGGCGAGGCGTGATGTCATCCACTTCATGCCATGATGAGGTGCATGACGTCATACATGACGAGATGCGCACATTTCACTCAAAATTGTGATCTTTTTCTTTCACGCGTGTGGTGCAGTCACGCGTATTTCGTGACGTATGACGTCAGAGTAACGTCAATGACGTCACACTTGAGGAAATACGGCCATCGAAGTCACTATTGTGCTTTTTTTGTGTTTTTGTTCTGTTGTTTTTGTTTCTTTGGTCTTTTCTCTATACGCGTGTATGTCTGTGACGCGTGTTGGGTGACATTTGAAGTCGTTGTGACGTCATTAATGTCACGCTGTCAGGACGTCATGACTTATCCCCTGGGCAGACTTTCGGTACAAATAGGCAAGTTTTAGGCTAGGGTGAGGCTTAGGGTTAGGGTTTATGTTAGGGGTGAGGGCTAGCTAGGTGTTAGGGTTAGGGTTTTTAAGAGATTCACCATTAGAAGGGTAAAGGGTTAGGGAGATTCACCCTTAGAAGGGTGAGAGATTTGAAAAATTCACCCTTTGAAGGGTTAGCAATTTGAGAGATTCACCCTTAGAAGGGTGAGAGATTTGGAAAAATCACCCTTTGAGGGGTTAGCAATTTGAAAGATTCACCCTTAGAATCCCTGTCTGAAGAGTGAGCAATTTAAAAGATTTAAGCGGGTCTTATCGGTTTTAGGTTACCCTAGCTGTTTTTCTAACTAACCCTAACTCTATATCTTGCTTTAAGAGCAGTCTTAAGCGTCAGGTAAGGGTTAATTGAAATAAAAGGCAATAGCCTACCATGCAAGTAGTGTAGGCCTTGCAAAGCTGTCAAGGTGCAAAGTCTCCATAGGAATGAAGTCATAACTAATGAACGGAGGCGAGCGTTAGAGAAAATCAACAGCAAAAGGTCTTTTACAGCAGGAAAAAGGATAGAAGGAACAGTGTTGTTGATTTGCCCTCGGCAGTGTTCAGTTGCCCTCGGCAGAAATGTTCATTTGCCCTGGTGGGCATTTTTCAGCTGGCCTTGGTGAGAATTTTGAAGAGGGGGGCCTGGGCCTGGGCTGGGTAAGGAGCGGTTGAGGCTTGGGTTCACTTGGCTTGGGTTCCCGCTGGGTTGGCTTGGTGAGACCGAGGAGGCATCATGAAGCCTCTAGGTTCCGTAAAGCCCTTAGGAGCTCTTCAAAGAATGGAAGGGGTATCTCGGCCAGGGGCCAAGTTTCAGTCTAGTGGATTAGAACCCGAGCGAACAGCCGCTAAGACTCTTGAAGCAACTCTGCTGTTATGTGGTGTTGAAATGTAATAAAAAAATAAAATGCGTTGAGATTTGGGCTTTGTGGGTGGAATGCGAGTCGGGCGTGTAGCTGGGCTTGGGATTTGCGAGTTGCTTCGGGGACTTAGTAGTTGTTATAGCTTGCAAGAAGGGCTACCTCTCCTCGCCAAATGATTTTGGCATTATGCAAATGAGCTGGCAGCATGTTGTGCGTCTGTTGGCCAAAGGAACGGCTTTGAAAGTGCAAATAGAATGGGCCGCTAGGTACAGAATGGACTCTTAAGCTGACTTCGGGTGTCCGTGGGCTGCCTTGGGCTTCTGCTCAGGCCTAAAAGCAGAAAACCAGGATGGCAACTTGCGAATGGCTGCCACCACGTGGTCCGGTTGGGTTTTGCGTTTGTTTGGCAAAGGAAGCGTTTTCTTTGCCAAAAAAACTGGGCCAATACATAGAGCGTGGAGAGGCAAGCTGATTTCGGGTGTCCGTGGGCTGGCTTAGGCCTTGGCTTAGGCGATAAAAGCAAAACTACGATCGCATTGTGCAGTCCGCCATTTTGTTTGTTTACTTGTACATGTACAAGTGAAAATCGGTAAGATGGTTATTTTCAAAAATAAAGAGAAAAACCATGCTCGGCAGCTAAAGTGCATGAAAATAGGAGGGGTAAAAGAAGAAAAAGGAGGAAAAAAAGCAAAAAAGCAAAAAAGAGTTTAGTCGCGCACCGGCCGGTATTGAACTCTTGACCCTCCATGACCGCCGCGGGCAGATTACCGAGAATCTGACGGTCCGGGGTTCGATACCGGAGTTGCCCTTTTCTGTCTGTTTCTTTTTCTTTTGTTCTCTTCCTTTTTCCTCCTTTTTCTCTTTTTCCTGCTGTTTAATGACCACTGACGTTGAAAATACTGTGAGCAGAGCAATTTTTCCATTTTTAATAGGTCGGGGTAAAAGTGAGAAAAAGTTTAACTTTGACAGAGTGTGGAGACGCCAACTTTCATCTCTTTTTATAATTCTAGTGGAAAGTACTTTCAAAGCTAATTGCATCGATGTAAGTTTAACGAGAAACGGATGAGAATTGATTTTTCTACGAATTTTGAAAGCTAAGAAAGATAGGTCTGCAAAGCGTACTTATTTCACCCCGTCAAACAAGAAAATTCGTAGAAAATTCTCCAATGGATCATTTTCTACACCCATTAAACCACACGACTGTCAATAGAATGAACAATCATTTCAATGTCCTCTTCTGTCAGTTTCGGCAGGTTTTCATGGTTTTCGTAGCCTTTCAAACGGAACTGTCAAAATGCCCCTTTTTTCGACTTTTTACCTTCTCCAACGCATGCGCATTATTAGGCTCAGTAGATTGAAACACGTGAAGATGTTCTTCTCGACGAGACCTTCCTAACAGTGTATCACATGCTGTGATTCGATGAAATGATGCGTGGCAAGACCTTAGAAACCTGGTAAGCCTAGCACTAACTCTTTGTGGCGGATGGACATCTGATGACAAATTGCACCTAAAATGAAAAGTATGACACGGATTGACATCAAACTTGCTCCTCTAGATGGAGAGAACGCCATAAGAATCCTGTGAAAATTTCAGAGCTCAACTCTCAGGAATAAAGCTTTTAGCAGGTTTGAGATCAAGCCCTAGTATCAAGGTGAAGTTACAAGTTCAAGTCTTGTGTGGGTGTTATACCTATACCGGACCTTTTGCTTCGTTCAAAAATGCATGCTTCGCCACGGATTGAGCTGATACTTTTCCCCATAAGAGATCATGCACTTTACAATCTACATGCCAGATTTGGGCAGGACTGAGTTAATTCTAGGGTGATTCCCTTAGACGTGAAGGTGCTAACCCTAACCCCTAGCCTAACCCTAACCCTAGATTGCAACCCTAGCCCTAGATTGCAACCCTAACCCTAGATTGCAACCCTAGCCCTAGATTGCAACCCTAACCCCTAGCCTAACCCTAGCCCTAGATTGCAACCCTAACTAACTGCTGTATCTTAAGGGGTTTCTTAACCTATTGAGTTTTATACATATTAAAGTGTTCCTCTGGCAGAGATCTTCCCAACCATGACTACTTTAGTGTGGTTGGTGAGATGAAGCTTGACAAACTTAAGGAAACCACTTTGGTGGACCTCCCCTCGTTTTCGACCTCTTCCGCTGAGCATGCCCATTAAGGAGTTAAGGAGTTTTATACATATCAAAGTGTTCCTCTTGCAGAGACCTTTCTAAGCATGTCTACATTAATGTGCTTTGGGAAAATGGGGCTTGAGAAACTTAAAAAAAGAGCACTTTGGTGGACTTAGACCTCTAGCAGTTTTCTCAATTGATATTGCACTTGTGGCGCCATTACGCAACCCAGGCGAGGCGTGATGTCATCCACTTCATGCCATGATGAGGTGCATGACGTCATACATGACGAGATGCGCACATTTCACTCAAAATTGTGATCTTTCTTTCACGCGTGTGGTGCAGTCACGCGTATTTCGTGACGTATGACGTCAGAGTAACGTCAATGACGTCACACTTGAGGAAATACGGCCATCGAAGTCACTATTGTGCTTTTTTTGTGTTTTTGTTCTGTTGTTTTTGTTTCTTTGGTCTTTTCTCTATACGCGTGTATGTCTGTGACGCGTGTTGGGTGACATTTGAAGTCGTTGTGACGTCATTAATGTCACGCTGTCAGGACGTCATGACTTATCCCCTGGGCAGACTTTCGGTACAAATAGGCAAGTTTTAGGCTAGGGTGAGGCTTAGGGTTAGGGTTTATGTTAGGGGTGAGGGCTAGCTAGGTGTTAGGGTTAGGGTTTTTAAGAGATTCACCATTAGAAGGGTAAAGGGTTAGGGAGATTCACCCTTAGAAGGGTGAGAGATTTGAAAAATTCACCCTTTGAAGGGTTAGCAATTTGAGAGATTCACCCTTAGAAGGGTGAGAGATTTGGAAAAATCACCCTTTGAGGGGTTAGCAATTTGAAAGATTCACCCTTAGAATCCCTGTCTGAAGAGTGAGCAATTTAAAAGATTTAAGCGGGTCTTATCGGTTTTAGGTTACCCTAGCTGTTTTTCTAACTAACCCTAACTCTATATCTTGCTTTAAGAGCAGTCTTAAGCGTCAGGTAAGGGTTAATTGAAATAAAAGGCAATAGCCTACCATGCAAGTAGTGTAGGCCTTGCAAAGCTGTCAAGGTGCAAAGTCTCCATAGGAATGAAGTCATAACTAATGAACGGAGGCGAGCGTTAGAGAAAATCAACAGCAAAAGGTCTTTTACAGCAGGAAAAAGGATAGAAGGAACAGTGTTGTTGATTTGCCCTCGGCAGTGTTCAGTTGCCCTCGGCAGAAATGTTCATTTGCCCTGGTGGGCATTTTTCAGCTGGCCTTGGTGAGAATTTTGAAGAGGGGGGCCTGGGCCTGGGCTGGGTAAGGAGCGGTTGAGGCTTGGGTTCACTTGGCTTGGGTTCCCGCTGGGTTGGCTTGGTGAGACCGAGGAGGCATCATGAAGCCTCTAGGTTCCGTAAAGCCCTTAGGAGCTCTTCAAAGAATGGAAGGGGTATCTCGGCCAGGGGCCAAGTTTCAGTCTAGTGGATTAGAACCCGAGCGAACAGCCGCTAAGACTCTTGAAGCAACTCTGCTGTTATGTGGTGTTGAAATGTAATAAAAAAATAAAATGCGTTGAGATTTGGGCTTTGTGGGTGGAATGCGAGTCGGGCGTGTAGCTGGGCTTGGGATTTGCGAGTTGCTTCGGGGACTTAGTAGTTGTTATAGCTTGCAAGAAGGGCTACCTCTCCTCGCCAAATGATTTTGGCATTATGCAAATGAGCTGGCAGCATGTTGTGCGTCTGTTGGCCAAAGGAACGGCTTGAAAGTGCAAATAGAATGGGCCGCTAGGTACAGAATGGACTCTTAAGCTGACTTCGGGTGTCCGTGGGCTGCCTTGGGCTTCTGCTCAGGCCTAAAAGCAGAAAACCAGGATGGCAACTTGCGAATGGCTGCCACCACGTGGTCCGGTTGGGTTTTGCGTTTGTTTGGCAAAGGAAGCGTTTTCTTTGCAAAAAAACTGGGCCAATACATAGAGCGTGGAGAGGCAAGCTGATTTCGGGTGTCCGTGGGCTGGCTTAGGCCTTGGCTTAGGCGATAAAAGCAAAACTACGATCGCATTGTGCAGTCCGCCATTTTGTTTGTTTACTTGTACATGTACAAGTGAAAATCGGTAAGATGGTTATTTTCAAAAATAAAGAGAAAAACCATGCTCGGCAGCTAAAGTGCATGAAAATAGGAGGGGTAAAAGAAGAAAAAGGAGGAAAAAAGCAAAAAAAGCAAAAAAGAGTTTAGTCGCGCACCGGCCGGTATTGAACTCTTGACCCTCCATGACCGCCGCGGGCAGATTACCGAGAATCTGACGGTCCGGGGTTCGATACCGGAGTTGCCCTTTTCTGTCTGTTTCTTTTTTCTTTTGTTCTCTTCCTTTTTCCTCCTTTTTCTCTTTTTCCTGCTGTTTAATGACCACTGACGTTGAAAATACTGTGAGCAGAGCAATTTTTCCATTTTTAATAGGTCGGGGTAAAAGTGAGAAAAAGTTTCAACTTTGACAGAGTGTGGAGACGCCAACTTTCATCTCTTTTTATAATTCTAGTGGAAAGTACTTTCAAAGCTAATTGCATCGATGTAAGTTTAACGAGAAACGGATGAGAATTGATTTTTCTACGAATTTTGAAAGCTAAGAAAGATAGGTCTGCAAAGCTTACTTATTTCACCCCGTCAAACAAGAAAATTCGTAGAAAATTCTCCAATGGATCATTTTCTACACCCATTAAACCACACGACTGTCAATAGAATGAACAATCATTTCAATGTCCTCTTCTGTCAGTTTCGGCAGGTTTTCATGGTTTTCGTAGCCTTTCAAACGGAACTGTCAAAATGCCCCTTTTTTTCGACTTTTTACCTTCTCCAACGCATGCGCATTATTAGGCTCAGTAGATTGAAACACGTGAAGATGTTCTTCTCGACGAGACCTTCCTAACAGTGTATCACATGCTGTGATTCGATGAAATGATGCGTGGCAAGACCTTAGAAACCTGGTAAGCCTAGCACTAACTCTTTGTGGCGGATGGACATCTGATGACAAATTGCACCTAAAATGAAAAGTATGACACGGATTGACATCAAACTTGCTCCTCTAGATGGAGAGAACGCCATAAGAATCCTGTGAAAATTTCAGAGCTCAACTCTCAGGAATAAAGCTTTTAGCAGGTTTGAGATCAAGCCCTAGTATCAAGGTGAAGTTACAAGTTCAAGTCTTGTGTGGGTGTTATACCTATACCGGACCTTTTTGCTTCGTTCAAAAATGCATGCTTCGCGACGGATTGAGCTGATACTTTTCCCCATAAGAGATCATGCACTTTACAATCTACATGCCAGATTTGGGCAGGACTGAGTTAATTCTAGGGTGATTCCCTTAGACGTGAAGGTGCTAACCCTAACCCCTAGCCTAACCCTAACCCTAGATTGCAACCCTAGCCCTAGATTGCAACCCTAACCCTAGATTGCAACCCTAGCCCTAGATTGCAACCCTAACCCCTAGCCTAACCCTAGCCCTAGATTGCAACCCTAACTAACTGCTGTATCTTAAGGGGTTTCTTAACCTATTGAGTTTTATACATATTAAAGTGTTCCTCTGGCAGAGATCTTCCCAACCATGACTACTTTAGTGTGGTTTGGTGAGATGAAGCTTGACAAACTTAAGGAAAACCACTTTGGTGGACCTCCCCTCGTTTTCGACCTCTTCCGCTGAGCATGCCCATTAAGGAGTTAAGGAGTTTTATACATATCAAAGTGTTCCTCTTGCAGAGACCTTTCTAAGCATGTCTACATTAATGTGCTTTGGGAAAATGGGGCTTGAGAAACTTAAAAAAAGAGCACTTTGGTGGACTTAGACCTCTAGCAGTTTTCTCAATTGATATTGCACTTGTGGCGCCATTACGCAACCCAGGCGAGGCGTGATGTCATCCACTTCATGCCATGATGAGGTGCATGACGTCATACATGACGAGATGCGCACATTTCACTCAAAATTGTGATCTTTTTCTTTCACGCGTGTGGTGCAGTCACGCGTATTTCGTGACGTATGACGTCAGAGTAACGTCAATGACGTCACACTTGAGGAAATACGGCCATCGAAGTCACTATTGTGCTTTTTTTGTGTTTTTGTTCTGTTGTTTTTGTTTCTTTGGTCTTTTCTCTATACGCGTGTATGTCTGTGACGCGTGTTGGGTGACATTTGAAGTCGTTGTGACGTCATTAATGTCACGCTGTCAGGACGTCATGACTTATCCCCTGGGCAGACTTTCGGTACAAATAGGCAAGTTTTAGGCTAGGGTGAGGCTTAGGGTTAGGGTTTATGTTAGGGGTGAGGGCTAGCTAGGTGTTAGGGTTAGGGTTTTTAAGAGATTCACCATTAGAAGGGTAAAGGGTTAGGGAGATTCACCCTTAGAAGGGTGAGAGATTTGAAAAATTCACCCTTTGAAGGGTTAGCAATTTGAGAGATTCACCCTTAGAAGGGTGAGAGATTTGGAAAAATCACCCTTTGAGGGGTTAGCAATTTGAAAGATTCACCCTTAGAATCCCTGTCTGAAGAGTGAGCAATTTAAAAGATTTAAGCGGGTCTTATCGGTTTTAGGTTACCCTAGCTGTTTTTCTAACTAACCCTAACTCTATATCTTGCTTTAAGAGCAGTCTTAAGCGTCAGGTAAGGGTTAATTGAAATAAAAGGCAATAGCCTACCATGCAAGTAGTGTAGGCCTTGCAAAGCTGTCAAGGTGCAAAGTCTCCATAGGAATGAAGTCATAACTAATGAACGGAGGCGAGCGTTAGAGAAAATCAACAGCAAAAGGTCTTTTACAGCAGGAAAAAGGATAGAAGGAACAGTGTTGTTGATTTGCCCTCGGCAGTGTTCAGTTGCCCTCGGCAGAAATGTTCATTTGCCCTGGTGGGCATTTTTCAGCTGGCCTTGGTGAGAATTTTGAAGAGGGGGGCCTGGGCCTGGGCTGGGTAAGGAGCGGTTGAGGCTTGGGTTCACTTGGCTTGGGTTCCCGCTGGGTTGGCTTGGTGAGACCGAGGAGGCATCATGAAGCCTCTAGGTTCCGTAAAGCCCTTAGGAGCTCTTCAAAGAATGGAAGGGGTATCTCGGCCAGGGGCCAAGTTTCAGTCTAGTGGATTAGAACCCGAGCGAACAGCCGCTAAGACTCTTGAAGCAACTCTGCTGTTATGTGGTGTTGAAATGTAATAAAAAAATAAAATGCGTTGAGATTTGGGCTTTGTGGGTGGAATGCGAGTCGGGCGTGTAGCTGGGCTTGGGATTTGCGAGTTGCTTCGGGGACTTAGTAGTTGTTATAGCTTGCAAGAAGGGCTACCTCTCCTCGCCAAATGATTTTGGCATTATGCAAATGAGCTGGCAGCATGTTGTGCGTCTGTTGGCCAAAGGAACGGCTTGAAAGTGCAAATAGAATGGGCCGCTAGGTACAGAATGGACTCTTAAGCTGACTTCGGGTGTCCGTGGGCTGCCTTGGGCTTCTGCTCAGGCCTAAAAGCAGAAAACCAGGATGGCAACTTGCGAATGGCTGCCACCACGTGGTCCGGTTGGGTTTTGCGTTTGTTTGGCAAAGGAAGCGTTTTCTTTGCAAAAAAACTGGGCCAATACATAGAGCGTGGAGAGGCAAGCTGATTTCGGGTGTCCGTGGGCTGGCTTAGGCCTTGGCTTAGGCGATAAAAGCAAAACTACGATCGCATTGTGCAGTCCGCCATTTTGTTTGTTTACTTGTACATGTACAAGTGAAAATCGGTAAGATGGTTATTTTCAAAAATAAAGAGAAAAACCATGCTCGGCAGCTAAAGTGCATGAAAATAGGAGGGGTAAAAGAAGAAAAAGGAGGAAAAAAGCAAAAAAAGCAAAAAAGAGTTTAGTCGCGCACCGGCCGGTATTGAACTCTTGACCCTCCATGACCGCCGCGGGCAGATTACCGAGAATCTGACGGTCCGGGGTTCGATACCGGAGTTGCCCTTTTCTGTCTGTTTCTTTTTTCTTTTGTTCTCTTCCTTTTTCCTCCTTTTTCTCTTTTTCCTGCTGTTTAATGACCACTGACGTTGAAAATACTGTGAGCAGAGCAATTTTTCCATTTTTAATAGGTCGGGGTAAAAGTGAGAAAAAGTTTCAACTTTGACAGAGTGTGGAGACGCCAACTTTCATCTCTTTTTATAATTCTAGTGGAAAGTACTTTCAAAGCTAATTGCATCGATGTAAGTTTAACGAGAAACGGATGAGAATTGATTTTTCTACGAATTTGAAAGCTAAGAAAGATAGGTCTGCAAAGCGTACTTATTTCACCCCGTCAAACAAGAAAATTCGTAGAAAATTCTCCAATGGATCATTTTCTACACCCATTAAACCACACGACTGTCAATAGAATGAACAATCATTTCAATGTCCTCTTCTGTCAGTTTCGGCAGGTTTTCATGGTTTTCGTAGCCTTTCAAACGGAACTGTCAAAATGCCCCTTTTTTTCGACTTTTTACCTTCTCCAACGCATGCGCATTATTAGGCTCAGTAGATTGAAACACGTGAAGATGTTCTTCTCGACGAGACCTTCCTAACAGTGTATCACATGCTGTGATTCGATGAAATGATGCGTGGCAAGACCTTAGAAACCTGGTAAGCCTAGCACTAACTCTTTGTGGCGGATGGACATCTGATGACAAATTGCACCTAAAATGAAAAGTATGACACGGATTGACATCAAACTTGCTCCTCTAGATGGAGAGAACGCCATAAGAATCCTGTGAAAATTTCAGAGCTCAACTCTCAGGAATAAAGCTTTTAGCAGGTTTGAGATCAAGCCCTAGTATCAAGGTGAAGTTACAAGTTCAAGTCTTGTGTGGGTGTTATACCTATACCGGACCTTTTTGCTTCGTTCAAAAATGCATGCTTCGCCACGGATTGAGCTGATACTTTTCCCCATAAGAGATCATGCACTTTACAATCTACATGCCAGATTTGGGCAGGACTGAGTTAATTCTAGGGTGATTCCCTTAGACGTGAAGGTGCTAACCCTAACCCCTAGCCTAACCCTAACCCTAGATTGCAACCCTAGCCCTAGATTGCAACCCTAACCCTAGATTGCAACCCTAGCCCTAGATTGCAACCCTAACCCCTAGCCTAACCCTAGCCCTAGATTGCAACCCTAACTAACTGCTGTATCTTAAGGGGTTTCTTAACCTATTGAGTTTTATACATATTAAAGTGTTCCTCTGGCAGAGATCTTCCC
The DNA here is from genome assembly GCF_964205215.1 of Stylophora pistillata. Lineage (NCBI taxonomy): Eukaryota > Metazoa > Cnidaria > Anthozoa > Scleractinia > Pocilloporidae > Stylophora > Stylophora pistillata. Next base: position 3,093 of record NW_028290795.1, on the reverse strand, counting down.
AACCATGACTACTTTAGTGTGGTTTGGTGAGATGAAGCTTGACAAACTTAAGGAAAACCACTTTGGTGGACCTCCCCTCGTTTTCGACCTCTTCCGCTGAGCATGCCCATTAAGGAGTTAAGGAGTTTTATACATATCAAAGTGTTCCTCTTGCAGAGACCTTTCTAAGCATGTCTACATTAATGTGCTTTGGGAAAATGGGGCTTGAGAAACTTAAAAAAAGAGCACTTTGGTGGACTTAGACCTCTAGCAGTTTTCTCAATTGATATTGCACTTGTGGCGCCATTACGCAACCCAGGCGAGGCGTGATGTCATCCACTTCATGCCATGATGAGGTGCATGACGTCATACATGACGAGATGCGCACATTTCACTCAAAATTGTGATCTTTTTCTTTCACGCGTGTGGTGCAGTCACGCGTATTTCGTGACGTATGACGTCAGAGTAACGTCAATGACGTCACACTTGAGGAAATACGGCCATCGAAGTCACTATTGTGCTTTTTTTGTGTTTTTGTTCTGTTTGTTTTTGTTTCTTTGGTCTTTTCTCTATACGCGTGTATGTCTGTGACGCGTGTTGGGTGACATTTGAAGTCGTTGTGACGTCATTAATGTCACGCTGTCAGGACGTCATGACTTATCCCCTGGGCAGACTTTCGGTACAAATAGGCAAGTTTTAGGCTAGGGTGAGGCTTAGGTTAGGGTTTATGTTAGGGGTGAGGCTAGCTAGGTGTTAGGGTTAGGGTTTTTAAGAGATTCACCATTAGAAGGGTAAAGGGTTAGGGAGATTCACCCTTAGAAGGGTGAGAGATTTGAAAAATTCACCCTTTGAAGGGTTAGCAATTTGAGAGATTCACCCTTAGAAGGGTGAGAGATTTGGAAAAATCACCCTTTGAGGGGTTAGCAATTTGAAAGATTCACCCTTAGAATCCCTGTCTGAAGAGTGAGCAATTTAAAAGATTTAAGCGGGTCTTATCGGTTTTAGGTTACCCTAGCTGTTTTTCTAACTAACCCTAACTCTATATCTTGCTTTAAGAGCAGTCTTAAGCGTCAGGTAAGGGTTAATTGAAATAAAAGGCAATAGCCTACCATGCAAGTAGTGTAGGCCTTGCAAAGCTGTCAAGGTGCAAAGTCTCCATAGGAATGAAGTCATAACTAATGAACGGAGGCGAGCGTTAGAGAAAATCAACAGCAAAAGGTCTTTTACAGCAGGAAAAAGGATAGAAGGAACAGTGTTGTTGATTTGCCCTCGGCAGTGTTCAGTTGCCCTCGGCAGAAATGTTCATTTGCCCTGGTGGGCATTTTTCAGCTGGCCTTGGTGAGAATTTTGAAGAGGGGGCCTGGGCCTGGGCTGGGTAAGGAGCGTTGAGGCTTGGGTTCACTTGGCTTGGGTTCCCGCTGGGTTGGCTTGGTGAGACCGAGGAGGCATCATGAAGCCTCTAGGTTCCGTAAAGCCCTTAGGAGCTCTTCAAAGAATGGAAGGGGTATCTCGGCCAGGGGCCAAGTTTCAGTCTAGTGGATTAGAACCCGAGCGAACAGCCGCTAAGACTCTTGAAGCAACTCTGCTGTTATGTGGTGTTGAAATGTAATAAAAAAATAAATGCGTTGAGATTTGGGCTTTGTGGGTGGAATGCGAGTCGGGCGTGTAGCTGGGCTTGGGATTTGCGAGTTGCTTCGGGGACTTAGTAGTTGTTATAGCTTGCAAGAAGGGCTACCTCTCCTCGCCAAATGATTTTGGCATTATGCAAATGAGCTGGCAGCATGTTGTGCGTCTGTTGGCCAAAGGAACGGCTTGAAAGTGCAAATAGAATGGGCCGCTAGGTACAGAATGGACTCTTAAGCTGACTTCGGGTGTCCGTGGGCTGCCTTGGGCTTCTGCTCAGGCCTAAAAGCAGAAAACCAGGATGGCAACTTGCGAATGGCTGCCACCACGTGGTCCGGTTGGGTTTTGCGTTTGTTTGGCAAAGGAAGCGTTTTCTTTGCAAAAAAACTGGGCCAATACATAGAGCGTGGAGAGGCAAGCTGATTTCGGGTGTCCGTGGGCTGGCTTAGGCCTTGGCTTAGGCGATAAAAGCAAAACTACGATCGCATTGTGCAGTCCGCCATTTTGTTTGTTTACTTGTACATGTACAAGTGAAAATCGGTAAGATGGTTATTTTCAAAAATAAAGAGAAAAACCATGCTCGGCAGCTAAAGTGCATGAAAATAGGAGGGGTAAAAGAAGAAAAAGGAGGAAAAAAGCAAAAAAAGCAAAAAAGAGTTTAGTCGCGCACCGGCCGGTATTGAACTCTTGACCCTCCATGACCGCCGCGGGCAGATTACCGAGAATCTGACGGTCCGGGGTTCGATACCGGAGTTGCCCTTTTCTGTCTGTTTCTTTTTTCTTTTGTTCTCTTCCTTTTTCCTCCTTTTTCTCTTTTTCCTGCTGTTTAATGACCACTGACGTTGAAAATACTGTGAGCAGAGCAATTTTTCCATTTTTAATAGGTCGGGGTAAAAGTGAGAAAAAGTTTCAACTTTGACAGAGTGTGGAGACGCCAACTTTCATCTCTTTTTATAATTCTAGTGGAAAGTACTTTCAAAGCTAATTGCATCGATGTAAGTTTAACGAGAAACGGATGAGAATTGATTTTTCTACGAATTTTGAAAGCTAAGAAAGATAGGTCTGCAAAGCGTACTTATTTCACCCCGTCAAACAAGAAAATTCGTAGAAAATTCTCCAATGGATCATTTTCTACACCCATTAAACCACACGACTGTCAATAGAATGAACAATCATTTCAATGTCCTCTTCTGTCAGTTTCGGCAGGTTTTCATGGTTTTCGTAGCCTTTCAAACGGAACTGTCAAAATGCCCCTTTTTTTCGACTTTTTACCTTCTCCAACGCATGCGCATTATTAGGCTCAGTAGATTGAAACACGTGAAGATGTTCTTCTCGACGAGACCTTCCTAACAGTGTATCACATGCTGTGATTCGATGAAATGATGCGTGGCAAGACCTTAGAAACCTGGTAAGCCTAGCACTAACTCTTTGTGGCGGATGGACATCTGATGACAAATTGCACCTAAAATGAAAAGTATGACACGGATTGAC
>NW_028290794.1:0-35412 GCF_964205215.1 Stylophora pistillata | reverse complement strand
GTGATTTGGCAGGAGGTGCGCGCCTACTCCCCGACTCCCCTGGGACTATCTAGTGCACCCGACCATCCGTTTTGGCCGCGTGGTGATGTGTTTCTTGGAAGTAGCAGGCGTGAGTACTAGGCTCACCCTTTCCTCTTGCACACCGTCTCACTCTCACGCATGCCACTCCGTCGCCCGTGATTTCCCGGAGTTGCGCCTCTATTGGCGAGGTTCCCCTGGGTCTAGTGCACCTGGGATTTGATTCTGGTGGCGTTGTCATGCGTTTCGTGGAAGTGGCAGGCGTGAGTACAGGACTCACCGCCTTCTTGAGCACATGTGCCTCACAGTGCACAGCCTCTCACTCGCAGGCGTGCCACTACGGCTGCCGTGATTTGGCAGGAGGTGCCCGACTACTCTCCAACTCCCCTGGGACTATCTACTGCACCCGGGAATCCGTTTTGTCCGCGTTGTCATGCGTTTCGTGGAAGTGGCATGCGTTGTCATACAAGGCTCACCGCCTTCTTTAGCACATGTGCCTCTTAGTGCACAGTCTCTCACTCGCAGGCGTGTCACGCCGACGCCAGTGACTTGCAGGAGGAGCGCGCGCCTACTCCCCGATTCCCCTGAGACTATCTACTGCACCCGGGAATCCATTTTGGCCGCGTGGTCATTTGTTTCATGCAAGTAGCGGGCGTGAGTACAAGACTCACCGCCTTTTTTAGCACATGTGCCTCATAGTGCACAGCCTCTCACTCGCAGGCGTGCCACTACGGCTGCCGTGATTTGGCAGGAGGTGCGCGCCTACTCCCCGACTCCCCTGGGACTATCTAGTGCACCCGACCATCCGTTTTGGCCGCGTGGTGATGTGTTTCGTGGAAGTAGCAGGCGTGAGTACTAGGCTCACCCTTTCCTCTTGCACACCGTCTCACTCTCACGCATGCCACTCCGTCGCCCGTGATTTCCCGGAGTTGCGCCTCTATTGGCGAGGTTCCCCTGGGTCTAGTGCACCTGGGATTTGATTCTGGTGGCGTTGTCATGCGTTTCGTGGAAGTGGCAGGCGTGAGTACAGGACTCACCGCCTTCTTGAGCACATGTGCCTCACAGTGCACAGCCTCTCACTCGCAGGCGTGCCACTACGGCTGCCGTGATTTGGCAGGAGGTGCCCCGACTACTCTCCAACTCCCCTGGGACTATCTACTGCACCCGGGAATCCGTTTTGTCCGCGTTGTCATGCGTTTCGTGGAAGTGGCATGCGTTGTCATACAAGGCTCACCGCCTTCTTTAGCACATGTGCCTCTTAGTGCACAGTCTCTCACTCGCAGGCGTGTCACGCCGACGCCAGTGACTTGCAGGAGGAGCGCGCGCCTACTCCCCGATTCCCCTGAGACTATCTACTGCACCCGGGAATCCATTTTGGCCGCGTGGTCATTTGTTTCATGCAAGTAGCGGGCGTGAGTACAAGACTCACCGCCTTTTTTAGCACATGTGCCTCATAGTGCACAGCCTCTCACTCGCAGGCGTGCCACTACGGCTGCCGTGATTTGGCAGGAGGTGCGCGCCTACTCCCCGACTCCCCTGGGACTATCTAGTGCACCCGACCATCCGTTTTGGCCGCGTGGTGATGTGTTTCGTGGAAGTAGCAGGCGTGAGTACTAGGCTCACCCTTTCCTCTTGCACACCGTCTCACTCTCACGCATGCCACTCCGTCGCCCGTGATTTCCCGGAGTTGCGCCTCTATTGGCGAGGTTCCCCTGGGTCTAGTGCACCTGGGATTTGATTCTGGTGGCGTTGTCATGCGTTTCGTGGAAGTGGCAGGCGTGAGTACAGGACTCACCGCCTTCTTGAGCACATGTGCCTCACAGTGCACAGCCTCTCACTCGCAGGCGTGCCACTACGGCTGCCGTGATTTGGCAGGAGGTGCCCGACTACTCTCCAACTCCCCTGGGACTATCTACTGCACCCGGGAATCCGTTTTGTCCGCGTTGTCATGCGTTTCGTGGAAGTGGCATGCGTTGTCATACAAGGCTCACCGCCTTCTTTAGCACACGTGCCTCTTAGTGCACAGTCTCTCACTCGCAGGCGTGTCACGCCGACGCCAGTGACTTGCAGGAGGAGCGCGCGCCTACTCCCCAATTCCCCTGAGACTATCTACTGCACCCGGGAATCCATTTTGGCCGCGTGGTCATTTGTTTCATGCAAGTAGCGGGCGTGAGTACAAGACTCACCGCCTTTTTTAGCACATGTGCCTCACAGTGCACAGCCTCTCACTCGCAGGCGTGCCACTACGGCTGCCGTGATTTGGCAGGAGGTGCGCGCCTACTCCCCAACTCCCTGGGACTATCTAGTGCACTCGCGAATCCGTTTTGACCGCGTGGTGATGTGTTTCTTGGAAGTAGCAGGCGTGAGTACAAGGCTCACCCCTTCCTCTTGCACAGCCTCTCACTCTCACGCATGCCACTCCGTCGCCCGTGAGTTCCCAGAGTTGCGCGTCTATTGCCGAGGTTCCCCTGGGTCTAGTGCACCTGGGATTTCATTTTGGTGGCGTTGTCATGCGTTTCGTGGAAGTGGCAGGCGTGAGTACAGGACTCACCGCCTTCTTGAGCACATGTGCCTCACAGTGCACAGCCTCTCACTCGCAGGCGTGCCACTACGGCTGCCGTGATTTGGCAGGAGGTGCCCGACTACTCTCCAACTCCCCTGGGACTATCTACTGCACCCGGGAATCCGTTTTGTCCGCGTTGTCATGCGTTTCGTGGAAGTGGCATGCGTTGTCATACAAGGCTCACCGCCTTCTTTAGCACATGTGCCTCTTAGTGCACAGTCTCTCACTCGCAGGCGTGTCACGCCGACGCCAGTGACTTGCAGGAGGAGCGCCCGCCTACTCCCCGATTCCCCTGAGACTATCTACTGCACCCGGGAATCCATTTTGGCCGCGTGGTCATTTGTTTCATGCAAGTAGCGGGCGTGAGTACAAGACTCACCGCCTTTTTTAGCACATGTGCCTCATAGTGCACAGCCTCTCACTCGCAGGCGTGCCACTACGGCTGCCGTGATTTGGCAGGAGGTGCGCGCCTACTCCCCGACTCCCCTGGGACTATCTAGTGCACCCGACCATCCGTTTTGGCCGCGTGGTGATGTGTTTCGTGGAAGTAGCAGGCGTGAGTACTAGGCTCACCCTTTCCTCTTGCACACCGTCTCACTCTCACGCATGCCACTCCGTCGCCCGTGATTTCCCGGAGTTGCGCCTCTATTGGCGAGGTTCCCCTGGGTCTAGTGCACCTGGGATTTGATTCTGGTGGCGTTGTCATGCGTTTCGTGGAAGTGGCAGGCGTGAGTACAGGACTCACCGCCTTCTTTAGCACATGTGCCTCACAGTGCACAGCCTCTCACTCGCAGGCGTGCCACTACGGCTGCCGTGATTTGGCAGGAGGTGCCCGACTACTCTCCAACTCCCCTGGGACTATCTACTGCACCCGGGAATCCGTTTTGTCCGCGTTGTCATGCGTTTCGTGGAAGTGGCATGCGTTGTCATACAAGGCTCACCGCCTTCTTTAGCACACGTGCCTCTTAGTGCACAGTCTCTCACTCGCAGGCGTGTCACGCCGACGCCAGTGACTTGCAGGAGGAGCGCGCGCCTACTCCCCAATTCCCCTGAGACTATCTACTGCACCCGGGAATCCATTTTGGCCGCGTGGTCATTTGTTTCATGCAAGTAGCGGGCGTGAGTACAAGACTCACCGCCTTTTTTAGCACATGTGCCTCACAGTGCACAGCCTCTCACTCGCAGGCGTGCCACTACGGCTGCCGTGATTTGGCAGGAGGTGCGCGCCTACTCCCCAACTCCCTGGGACTATCTAGTGCACTCGCGAATCCGTTTTGACCGCGTGGTGATGTGTTTCTTGGAAGTAGCAGGCGTGAGTACAAGGCTCACCCCTTCCTCTTGCACAGCCTCTCACTCTCACGCATGCCACTCCGTCGCCCGTGAGTTCCCAGAGTTGCGCGTCTATTGCCGAGGTTCCCCTGGGTCTAGTGCACCTGGGATTTCATTTTGGTGGCGTTGTCATGCGTTTCGTGGAAGTGGCAGGCGTGAGTACAGGACTCACCGCCTTCTTGAGCACATGTGCCTCACAGTGCACAGCCTCTCACTCGCAGGCGTGCCACTACGGCTGCCGTGATTTGGCAGGAGGTGCCCGACTACTCTCCAACTCCCCTGGGACTATCTACTGCACCCGGGAATCCGTTTTGTCCGCGTTGTCATGCGTTTCGTGGAAGTGGCATGCGTTGTCATACAAGGCTCACCGCCTTCTTTAGCACATGTGCCTCTTAGTGCACAGTCTCTCACTCGCAGGCGTGTCACGCCGACGCCAGTGACTTGCAGGAGGAGCGCCCGCCTACTCCCCGATTCCCCTGAGACTATCTACTGCACCCGGGAATCCATTTTGGCCGCGTGGTCATTTGTTTCATGCAAGTAGCGGGCGTGAGTACAAGACTCACCGCCTTTTTTAGCACATGTGCCTCATAGTGCACAGCCTCTCACTCGCAGGCGTGCCACTACGGCTGCCGTGATTTGGCAGGAGGTGCGCGCCTACTCCCCGACTCCCCTGGGACTATCTAGTGCACCCGACCATCCGTTTTGGCCGCGTGGTGATGTGTTTCTTGGAAGTAGCAGGCGTGAGTACTAGGCTCACCCTTTCCTCTTGCACACCGTCTCACTCTCACGCATGCCACTCCGTCGCCCGTGATTTCCCGGAGTTGCGCCTCTATTGGCGAGGTTCCCCTGGGTCTAGTGCACCTGGGATTTGATTCTGGTGGCGTTGTCATGCGTTTCGTGGAAGTGGCAGGCGTGAGTACAGGACTCACCGCCTTCTTGAGCACATGTGCCTCACAGTGCACAGCCTCTCACTCGCAGGCGTGCCACTACGGCTGCCGTGATTTGGCAGGAGGTGCCCGACTACTCTCCAACTCCCCTGGGACTATCTACTGCACCCGGGAATCCGTTTTGTCCGCGTTGTCATGCGTTTCGTGGAAGTGGCATGCGTTGTCATACAAGGCTCACCGCCTTCTTTAGCACATGTGCCTCTTAGTGCACAGTCTCTCACTCGCAGGCGTGTCACGCCGACGCCAGTGACTTGCAGGAGGAGCGCGCGCCTACTCCCCGATTCCCCTGAGACTATCTACTGCACCCGGGAATCCATTTTGGCCGCGTGGTCATTTGTTTCATGCAAGTAGCGGGCGTGAGTACAAGACTCACCGCCTTTTTTAGCACATGTGCCTCATAGTGCACAGCCTCTCACTCGCAGGCGTGCCACTACGGCTGCCGTGATTTGGCAGGAGGTGCGCGCCTACTCCCCGACTCCCCTGGGACTATCTAGTGCACCCGACCATCCGTTTTGGCCGCGTGGTGATGTGTTTCGTGGAAGTAGCAGGCGTGAGTACTAGGCTCACCCTTTCCTCTTGCACACCGTCTCACTCTCACGCATGCCACTCCGTCGCCCGTGATTTCCCGGAGTTGCGCCTCTATTGGCGAGGTTCCCCTGGGTCTAGTGCACCTGGGATTTGATTCTGGTGGCGTTGTCATGCGTTTCGTGGAAGTGGCAGGCGTGAGTACAGGACTCACCGCCTTCTTGAGCACATGTGCCTCACAGTGCACAGCCTCTCACTCGCAGGCGTGCCACTACGGCTGCCGTGATTTGGCAGGAGGTGCCCGACTACTCTCCAACTCCCCTGGGACTATCTACTGCACCCGGGAATCCGTTTTGTCCGCGTTGTCATGCGTTTCGTGGAAGTGGCATGCGTTGTCATACAAGGCTCACCGCCTTCTTTAGCACATGTGCCTCTTAGTGCACAGTCTCTCACTCGCAGGCGTGTCACGCCGACGCCAGTGACTTGCAGGAGGAGCGCGCGCCTACTCCCCGATTCCCCTGAGACTATCTACTGCACCCGGGAATCCATTTTGGCCGCGTGGTCATTTGTTTCATGCAAGTAGCGGGCGTGAGTACAAGACTCACCGCCTTTTTTAGCACATGTGCCTCATAGTGCACAGCCTCTCACTCGCAGGCGTGCCACTACGGCTGCCGTGATTTGGCAGGAGGTGCGCGCCTACTCCCCGACTCCCCTGGGACTATCTAGTGCACCCGACCATCCGTTTTGGCCGCGTGGTGATGTGTTTCGTGGAAGTAGCAGGCGTGAGTACTAGGCTCACCCTTTCCTCTTGCACACCGTCTCACTCTCACGCATGCCACTCCGTCGCCCGTGATTTCCCGGAGTTGCGCCTCTATTGGCGAGGTTCCCCTGGGTCTAGTGCACCTGGGATTTGATTCTGGTGGCGTTGTCATGCGTTTCGTGGAAGTGGCAGGCGTGAGTACAGGACTCACCGCCTTCTTTAGCACATGTGCCTCACAGTGCACAGCCTCTCACTCGCAGGCGTGCCACTACGGCTGCCGTGATTTGGCAGGAGGTGCCCGACTACTCTCCAACTCCCCTGGGACTATCTACTGCACCCGGGAATCCGTTTTGTCCGCGTTGTCATGCGTTTCGTGGAAGTGGCATGCGTTGTCATACAAGGCTCACCGCCTTCTTTAGCACACGTGCCTCTTAGTGCACAGTCTCTCACTCGCAGGCGTGTCACGCCGACGCCAGTGACTTGCAGGAGGAGCGCGCGCCTACTCCCCAATTCCCCTGAGACTATCTACTGCACCCGGGAATCCATTTTGGCCGCGTGGTCATTTGTTTCATGCAAGTAGCGGGCGTGAGTACAAGACTCACCGCCTTTTTTAGCACATGTGCCTCACAGTGCACAGCCTCTCACTCGCAGGCGTGCCACTACGGCTGCCGTGATTTGGCAGGAGGTGCGCGCCTACTCCCCAACTCCCTGGGACTATCTAGTGCACTCGCGAATCCGTTTTGACCGCGTGGTGATGTGTTTCTTGGAAGTAGCAGGCGTGAGTACAAGGCTCACCCCTTCCTCTTGCACAGCCTCTCACTCTCACGCATGCCACTCCGTCGCCCGTGAGTTCCCAGAGTTGCGCGTCTATTGCCGAGGTTCCCCTGGGTCTAGTGCACCTGGGATTTCATTTTGGTGGCGTTGTCATGCGTTTCGTGGAAGTGGCAGGCGTGAGTACAGGACTCACCGCCTTCTTGAGCACATGTGCCTCACAGTGCACAGCCTCTCACTCGCAGGCGTGCCACTACGGCTGCCGTGATTTGGCAGGAGGTGCCCGACTACTCTCCAACTCCCCTGGGACTATCTACTGCACCCGGGAATCCGTTTTGTCCGCGTTGTCATGCGTTTCGTGGAAGTGGCATGCGTTGTCATACAAGGCTCACCGCCTTCTTTAGCACATGTGCCTCTTAGTGCACAGTCTCTCACTCGCAGGCGTGTCACGCCGACGCCAGTGACTTGCAGGAGGAGCGCCCGCCTACTCCCCGATTCCCCTGAGACTATCTACTGCACCCGGGAATCCATTTTGGCCGCGTGGTCATTTGTTTCATGCAAGTAGCGGGCGTGAGTACAAGACTCACCGCCTTTTTTAGCACATGTGCCTCATAGTGCACAGCCTCTCACTCGCAGGCGTGCCACTACGGCTGCCGTGATTTGGCAGGAGGTGCGCGCCTACTCCCCGACTCCCCTGGGACTATCTAGTGCACCCGACCATCCGTTTTGGCCGCGTGGTGATGTGTTTCGTGGAAGTAGCAGGCGTGAGTACTAGGCTCACCCTTTCCTCTTGCACACCGTCTCACTCTCACGCATGCCACTCCGTCGCCCGTGATTTCCCGGAGTTGCGCCTCTATTGGCGAGGTTCCCCTGGGTCTAGTGCACCTGGGATTTGATTCTGGTGGCGTTGTCATGCGTTTCGTGGAAGTGGCAGGCGTGAGTACAGGACTCACCGCCTTCTTTAGCACATGTGCCTCACAGTGCACAGCCTCTCACTCGCAGGCGTGCCACTACGGCTGCCGTGATTTGGCAGGAGGTGCCCGACTACTCTCCAACTCCCCTGGGACTATCTACTGCACCCGGGAATCCGTTTTGTCCGCGTTGTCATGCGTTTCGTGGAAGTGGCATGCGTTGTCATACAAGGCTCACCGCCTTCTTTAGCACACGTGCCTCTTAGTGCACAGTCTCTCACTCGCAGGCGTGTCACGCCGACGCCAGTGACTTGCAGGAGGAGCGCGCGCCTACTCCCCAATTCCCCTGAGACTATCTACTGCACCCGGGAATCCATTTTGGCCGCGTGGTCATTTGTTTCATGCAAGTAGCGGGCGTGAGTACAAGACTCACCGCCTTTTTTAGCACATGTGCCTCACAGTGCACAGCCTCTCACTCGCAGGCGTGCCACTACGGCTGCCGTGATTTGGCAGGAGGTGCGCGCCTACTCCCCAACTCCCTGGGACTATCTAGTGCACTCGCGAATCCGTTTTGACCGCGTGGTGATGTGTTTCTTGGAAGTAGCAGGCGTGAGTACAAGGCTCACCCCTTCCTCTTGCACAGCCTCTCACTCTCACGCATGCCACTCCGTCGCCCGTGAGTTCCCAGAGTTGCGCGTCTATTGCCGAGGTTCCCCTGGGTCTAGTGCACCTGGGATTTCATTTTGGTGGCGTTGTCATGCGTTTCGTGGAAGTGGCAGGCGTGAGTACAGGACTCACCGCCTTCTTGAGCACATGTGCCTCACAGTGCACAGCCTCTCACTCGCAGGCGTGCCACTACGGCTGCCGTGATTTGGCAGGAGGTGCCCGACTACTCTCCAACTCCCCTGGGACTATCTACTGCACCCGGGAATCCGTTTTGTCCGCGTTGTCATGCGTTTCGTGGAAGTGGCATGCGTTGTCATACAAGGCTCACCGCCTTCTTTAGCACATGTGCCTCTTAGTGCACAGTCTCTCACTCGCAGGCGTGTCACGCCGACGCCAGTGACTTGCAGGAGGAGCGCCCGCCTACTCCCCGATTCCCCTGAGACTATCTACTGCACCCGGGAATCCATTTTGGCCGCGTGGTCATTTGTTTCATGCAAGTAGCGGGCGTGAGTACAAGACTCACCGCCTTTTTTAGCACATGTGCCTCATAGTGCACAGCCTCTCACTCGCAGGCGTGCCACTACGGCTGCCGTGATTTGGCAGGAGGTGCGCGCCTACTCCCCGACTCCCCTGGGACTATCTAGTGCACCCGACCATCCGTTTTGGCCGCGTGGTGATGTGTTTCTTGGAAGTAGCAGGCGTGAGTACTAGGCTCACCCTTTCCTCTTGCACACCGTCTCACTCTCACGCATGCCACTCCGTCGCCCGTGATTTCCCGGAGTTGCGCCTCTATTGGCGAGGTTCCCCTGGGTCTAGTGCACCTGGGATTTGATTCTGGTGGCGTTGTCATGCGTTTCGTGGAAGTGGCAGGCGTGAGTACAGGACTCACCGCCTTCTTGAGCACATGTGCCTCACAGTGCACAGCCTCTCACTCGCAGGCGTGCCACTACGGCTGCCGTGATTTGGCAGGAGGTGCCCGACTACTCTCCAACTCCCCTGGGACTATCTACTGCACCCGGGAATCCGTTTTGTCCGCGTTGTCATGCGTTTCGTGGAAGTGGCATGCGTTGTCATACAAGGCTCACCGCCTTCTTTAGCACATGTGCCTCTTAGTGCACAGTCTCTCACTCGCAGGCGTGTCACGCCGACGCCAGTGACTTGCAGGAGGAGCGCGCGCCTACTCCCCGATTCCCCTGAGACTATCTACTGCACCCGGGAATCCATTTTGGCCGCGTGGTCATTTGTTTCATGCAAGTAGCGGGCGTGAGTACAAGACTCACCGCCTTTTTTAGCACATGTGCCTCATAGTGCACAGCCTCTCACTCGCAGGCGTGCCACTACGGCTGCCGTGATTTGGCAGGAGGTGCGCGCCTACTCCCCGACTCCCCTGGGACTATCTAGTGCACCCGACCATCCGTTTTGGCCGCGTGGTGATGTGTTTCGTGGAAGTAGCAGGCGTGAGTACTAGGCTCACCCTTTCCTCTTGCACACCGTCTCACTCTCACGCATGCCACTCCGTCGCCCGTGATTTCCCGGAGTTGCGCCTCTATTGGCGAGGTTCCCCTGGGTCTAGTGCACCTGGGATTTGATTCTGGTGGCGTTGTCATGCGTTTCGTGGAAGTGGCAGGCGTGAGTACAGGACTCACCGCCTTCTTGAGCACATGTGCCTCACAGTGCACAGCCTCTCACTCGCAGGCGTGCCACTACGGCTGCCGTGATTTGGCAGGAGGTGCCCGACTACTCTCCAACTCCCCTGGGACTATCTACTGCACCCGGGAATCCGTTTTGTCCGCGTTGTCATGCGTTTCGTGGAAGTGGCATGCGTTGTCATACAAGGCTCACCGCCTTCTTTAGCACATGTGCCTCTTAGTGCACAGTCTCTCACTCGCAGGCGTGTCACGCCGACGCCAGTGACTTGCAGGAGGAGCGCGCGCCTACTCCCCGATTCCCCTGAGACTATCTACTGCACCCGGGAATCCATTTTGGCCGCGTGGTCATTTGTTTCATGCAAGTAGCGGGCGTGAGTACAAGACTCACCGCCTTTTTTAGCACATGTGCCTCATAGTGCACAGCCTCTCACTCGCAGGCGTGCCACTACGGCTGCCGTGATTTGGCAGGAGGTGCGCGCCTACTCCCCGACTCCCCTGGGACTATCTAGTGCACCCGACCATCCGTTTTGGCCGCGTGGTGATGTGTTTCGTGGAAGTAGCAGGCGTGAGTACTAGGCTCACCCTTTCCTCTTGCACACCGTCTCACTCTCACGCATGCCACTCCGTCGCCCGTGATTTCCCGGAGTTGCGCCTCTATTGGCGAGGTTCCCCTGGGTCTAGTGCACCTGGGATTTGATTCTGGTGGCGTTGTCATGCGTTTCGTGGAAGTGGCAGGCGTGAGTACAGGACTCACCGCCTTCTTTAGCACATGTGCCTCACAGTGCACAGCCTCTCACTCGCAGGCGTGCCACTACGGCTGCCGTGATTTGGCAGGAGGTGCCCGACTACTCTCCAACTCCCCTGGGACTATCTACTGCACCCGGGAATCCGTTTTGTCCGCGTTGTCATGCGTTTCGTGGAAGTGGCATGCGTTGTCATACAAGGCTCACCGCCTTCTTTAGCACACGTGCCTCTTAGTGCACAGTCTCTCACTCGCAGGCGTGTCACGCCGACGCCAGTGACTTGCAGGAGGAGCGCGCGCCTACTCCCCAATTCCCCTGAGACTATCTACTGCACCCGGGAATCCATTTTGGCCGCGTGGTCATTTGTTTCATGCAAGTAGCGGGCGTGAGTACAAGACTCACCGCCTTTTTTAGCACATGTGCCTCACAGTGCACAGCCTCTCACTCGCAGGCGTGCCACTACGGCTGCCGTGATTTGGCAGGAGGTGCGCGCCTACTCCCCAACTCCCTGGGACTATCTAGTGCACTCGCGAATCCGTTTTGACCGCGTGGTGATGTGTTTCTTGGAAGTAGCAGGCGTGAGTACAAGGCTCACCCCTTCCTCTTGCACAGCCTCTCACTCTCACGCATGCCACTCCGTCGCCCGTGAGTTCCCAGAGTTGCGCGTCTATTGCCGAGGTTCCCCTGGGTCTAGTGCACCTGGGATTTCATTTTGGTGGCGTTGTCATGCGTTTCGTGGAAGTGGCAGGCGTGAGTACAGGACTCACCGCCTTCTTGAGCACATGTGCCTCACAGTGCACAGCCTCTCACTCGCAGGCGTGCCACTACGGCTGCCGTGATTTGGCAGGAGGTGCCCGACTACTCTCCAACTCCCCTGGGACTATCTACTGCACCCGGGAATCCGTTTTGTCCGCGTTGTCATGCGTTTCGTGGAAGTGGCATGCGTTGTCATACAAGGCTCACCGCCTTCTTTAGCACATGTGCCTCTTAGTGCACAGTCTCTCACTCGCAGGCGTGTCACGCCGACGCCAGTGACTTGCAGGAGGAGCGCCCGCCTACTCCCCGATTCCCCTGAGACTATCTACTGCACCCGGGAATCCATTTTGGCCGCGTGGTCATTTGTTTCATGCAAGTAGCGGGCGTGAGTACAAGACTCACCGCCTTTTTTAGCACATGTGCCTCATAGTGCACAGCCTCTCACTCGCAGGCGTGCCACTACGGCTGCCGTGATTTGGCAGGAGGTGCGCGCCTACTCCCCGACTCCCCTGGGACTATCTAGTGCACCCGACCATCCGTTTTGGCCGCGTGGTGATGTGTTTCGTGGAAGTAGCAGGCGTGAGTACTAGGCTCACCCTTTCCTCTTGCACACCGTCTCACTCTCACGCATGCCACTCCGTCGCCCGTGATTTCCCGGAGTTGCGCCTCTATTGGCGAGGTTCCCCTGGGTCTAGTGCACCTGGGATTTGATTCTGGTGGCGTTGTCATGCGTTTCGTGGAAGTGGCAGGCGTGAGTACAGGACTCACCGCCTTCTTTAGCACATGTGCCTCACAGTGCACAGCCTCTCACTCGCAGGCGTGCCACTACGGCTGCCGTGATTTGGCAGGAGGTGCCCGACTACTCTCCAACTCCCCTGGGACTATCTACTGCACCCGGGAATCCGTTTTGTCCGCGTTGTCATGCGTTTCGTGGAAGTGGCATGCGTTGTCATACAAGGCTCACCGCCTTCTTTAGCACACGTGCCTCTTAGTGCACAGTCTCTCACTCGCAGGCGTGTCACGCCGACGCCAGTGACTTGCAGGAGGAGCGCGCGCCTACTCCCCAATTCCCCTGAGACTATCTACTGCACCCGGGAATCCATTTTGGCCGCGTGGTCATTTGTTTCATGCAAGTAGCGGGCGTGAGTACAAGACTCACCGCCTTTTTTAGCACATGTGCCTCACAGTGCACAGCCTCTCACTCGCAGGCGTGCCACTACGGCTGCCGTGATTTGGCAGGAGGTGCGCGCCTACTCCCCAACTCCCTGGGACTATCTAGTGCACTCGCGAATCCGTTTTGACCGCGTGGTGATGTGTTTCTTGGAAGTAGCAGGCGTGAGTACAAGGCTCACCCCTTCCTCTTGCACAGCCTCTCACTCTCACGCATGCCACTCCGTCGCCCGTGAGTTCCCAGAGTTGCGCGTCTATTGCCGAGGTTCCCCTGGGTCTAGTGCACCTGGGATTTCATTTTGGTGGCGTTGTCATGCGTTTCGTGGAAGTGGCAGGCGTGAGTACAGGACTCACCGCCTTCTTGAGCACATGTGCCTCACAGTGCACAGCCTCTCACTCGCAGGCGTGCCACTACGGCTGCCGTGATTTGGCAGGAGGTGCCCGACTACTCTCCAACTCCCCTGGGACTATCTACTGCACCCGGGAATCCGTTTTGTCCGCGTTGTCATGCGTTTCGTGGAAGTGGCATGCGTTGTCATACAAGGCTCACCGCCTTCTTTAGCACATGTGCCTCTTAGTGCACAGTCTCTCACTCGCAGGCGTGTCACGCCGACGCCAGTGACTTGCAGGAGGAGCGCCCGCCTACTCCCCGATTCCCCTGAGACTATCTACTGCACCCGGGAATCCATTTTGGCCGCGTGGTCATTTGTTTCATGCAAGTAGCGGGCGTGAGTACAAGACTCACCGCCTTTTTTAGCACATGTGCCTCATAGTGCACAGCCTCTCACTCGCAGGCGTGCCACTACGGCTGCCGTGATTTGGCAGGAGGTGCGCGCCTACTCCCCGACTCCCCTGGGACTATCTAGTGCACCCGACCATCCGTTTTGGCCGCGTGGTGATGTGTTTCTTGGAAGTAGCAGGCGTGAGTACTAGGCTCACCCTTTCCTCTTGCACACCGTCTCACTCTCACGCATGCCACTCCGTCGCCCGTGATTTCCCGGAGTTGCGCCTCTATTGGCGAGGTTCCCCTGGGTCTAGTGCACCTGGGATTTGATTCTGGTGGCGTTGTCATGCGTTTCGTGGAAGTGGCAGGCGTGAGTACAGGACTCACCGCCTTCTTGAGCACATGTGCCTCACAGTGCACAGCCTCTCACTCGCAGGCGTGCCACTACGGCTGCCGTGATTTGGCAGGAGGTGCCCGACTACTCTCCAACTCCCCTGGGACTATCTACTGCACCCGGGAATCCGTTTTGTCCGCGTTGTCATGCGTTTCGTGGAAGTGGCATGCGTTGTCATACAAGGCTCACCGCCTTCTTTAGCACATGTGCCTCTTAGTGCACAGTCTCTCACTCGCAGGCGTGTCACGCCGACGCCAGTGACTTGCAGGAGGAGCGCGCGCCTACTCCCCGATTCCCCTGAGACTATCTACTGCACCCGGGAATCCATTTTGGCCGCGTGGTCATTTGTTTCATGCAAGTAGCGGGCGTGAGTACAAGACTCACCGCCTTTTTTAGCACATGTGCCTCATAGTGCACAGCCTCTCACTCGCAGGCGTGCCACTACGGCTGCCGTGATTTGGCAGGAGGTGCGCGCCTACTCCCCGACTCCCCTGGGACTATCTAGTGCACCCGACCATCCGTTTTGGCCGCGTGGTGATGTGTTTCGTGGAAGTAGCAGGCGTGAGTACTAGGCTCACCCTTTCCTCTTGCACACCGTCTCACTCTCACGCATGCCACTCCGTCGCCCGTGATTTCCCGGAGTTGCGCCTCTATTGGCGAGGTTCCCCTGGGTCTAGTGCACCTGGGATTTGATTCTGGTGGCGTTGTCATGCGTTTCGTGGAAGTGGCAGGCGTGAGTACAGGACTCACCGCCTTCTTGAGCACATGTGCCTCACAGTGCACAGCCTCTCACTCGCAGGCGTGCCACTACGGCTGCCGTGATTTGGCAGGAGGTGCCCGACTACTCTCCAACTCCCCTGGGACTATCTACTGCACCCGGGAATCCGTTTTGTCCGCGTTGTCATGCGTTTCGTGGAAGTGGCATGCGTTGTCATACAAGGCTCACCGCCTTCTTTAGCACATGTGCCTCTTAGTGCACAGTCTCTCACTCGCAGGCGTGTCACGCCGACGCCAGTGACTTGCAGGAGGAGCGCGCGCCTACTCCCCGATTCCCCTGAGACTATCTACTGCACCCGGGAATCCATTTTGGCCGCGTGGTCATTTGTTTCATGCAAGTAGCGGGCGTGAGTACAAGACTCACCGCCTTTTTTAGCACATGTGCCTCATAGTGCACAGCCTCTCACTCGCAGGCGTGCCACTACGGCTGCCGTGATTTGGCAGGAGGTGCGCGCCTACTCCCCGACTCCCCTGGGACTATCTAGTGCACCCGACCATCCGTTTTGGCCGCGTGGTGATGTGTTTCGTGGAAGTAGCAGGCGTGAGTACTAGGCTCACCCTTTCCTCTTGCACACCGTCTCACTCTCACGCATGCCACTCCGTCGCCCGTGATTTCCCGGAGTTGCGCCTCTATTGGCGAGGTTCCCCTGGGTCTAGTGCACCTGGGATTTGATTCTGGTGGCGTTGTCATGCGTTTCGTGGAAGTGGCAGGCGTGAGTACAGGACTCACCGCCTTCTTTAGCACATGTGCCTCACAGTGCACAGCCTCTCACTCGCAGGCGTGCCACTACGGCTGCCGTGATTTGGCAGGAGGTGCCCGACTACTCTCCAACTCCCCTGGGACTATCTACTGCACCCGGGAATCCGTTTTGTCCGCGTTGTCATGCGTTTCGTGGAAGTGGCATGCGTTGTCATACAAGGCTCACCGCCTTCTTTAGCACACGTGCCTCTTAGTGCACAGTCTCTCACTCGCAGGCGTGTCACGCCGACGCCAGTGACTTGCAGGAGGAGCGCGCGCCTACTCCCCAATTCCCCTGAGACTATCTACTGCACCCGGGAATCCATTTTGGCCGCGTGGTCATTTGTTTCATGCAAGTAGCGGGCGTGAGTACAAGACTCACCGCCTTTTTTAGCACATGTGCCTCACAGTGCACAGCCTCTCACTCGCAGGCGTGCCACTACGGCTGCCGTGATTTGGCAGGAGGTGCGCGCCTACTCCCCAACTCCCTGGGACTATCTAGTGCACTCGCGAATCCGTTTTGACCGCGTGGTGATGTGTTTCTTGGAAGTAGCAGGCGTGAGTACAAGGCTCACCCCTTCCTCTTGCACAGCCTCTCACTCTCACGCATGCCACTCCGTCGCCCGTGAGTTCCCAGAGTTGCGCGTCTATTGCCGAGGTTCCCCTGGGTCTAGTGCACCTGGGATTTCATTTTGGTGGCGTTGTCATGCGTTTCGTGGAAGTGGCAGGCGTGAGTACAGGACTCACCGCCTTCTTGAGCACATGTGCCTCACAGTGCACAGCCTCTCACTCGCAGGCGTGCCACTACGGCTGCCGTGATTTGGCAGGAGGTGCCCGACTACTCTCCAACTCCCCTGGGACTATCTACTGCACCCGGGAATCCGTTTTGTCCGCGTTGTCATGCGTTTCGTGGAAGTGGCATGCGTTGTCATACAAGGCTCACCGCCTTCTTTAGCACATGTGCCTCTTAGTGCACAGTCTCTCACTCGCAGGCGTGTCACGCCGACGCCAGTGACTTGCAGGAGGAGCGCCCGCCTACTCCCCGATTCCCCTGAGACTATCTACTGCACCCGGGAATCCATTTTGGCCGCGTGGTCATTTGTTTCATGCAAGTAGCGGGCGTGAGTACAAGACTCACCGCCTTTTTTAGCACATGTGCCTCATAGTGCACAGCCTCTCACTCGCAGGCGTGCCACTACGGCTGCCGTGATTTGGCAGGAGGTGCGCGCCTACTCCCCGACTCCCCTGGGACTATCTAGTGCACCCGACCATCCGTTTTGGCCGCGTGGTGATGTGTTTCTTGGAAGTAGCAGGCGTGAGTACTAGGCTCACCCTTTCCTCTTGCACACCGTCTCACTCTCACGCATGCCACTCCGTCGCCCGTGATTTCCCGGAGTTGCGCCTCTATTGGCGAGGTTCCCCTGGGTCTAGTGCACCTGGGATTTGATTCTGGTGGCGTTGTCATGCGTTTCGTGGAAGTGGCAGGCGTGAGTACAGGACTCACCGCCTTCTTGAGCACATGTGCCTCACAGTGCACAGCCTCTCACTCGCAGGCGTGCCACTACGGCTGCCGTGATTTGGCAGGAGGTGCCCGACTACTCTCCAACTCCCCTGGGACTATCTACTGCACCCGGGAATCCGTTTTGTCCGCGTTGTCATGCGTTTCGTGGAAGTGGCATGCGTTGTCATACAAGGCTCACCGCCTTCTTTAGCACATGTGCCTCTTAGTGCACAGTCTCTCACTCGCAGGCGTGTCACGCCGACGCCAGTGACTTGCAGGAGGAGCGCGCGCCTACTCCCCGATTCCCCTGAGACTATCTACTGCACCCGGGAATCCATTTTGGCCGCGTGGTCATTTGTTTCATGCAAGTAGCGGGCGTGAGTACAAGACTCACCGCCTTTTTTAGCACATGTGCCTCATAGTGCACAGCCTCTCACTCGCAGGCGTGCCACTACGGCTGCCGTGATTTGGCAGGAGGTGCGCGCCTACTCCCCGACTCCCCTGGGACTATCTAGTGCACCCGACCATCCGTTTTGGCCGCGTGGTGATGTGTTTCGTGGAAGTAGCAGGCGTGAGTACTAGGCTCACCCTTTCCTCTTGCACACCGTCTCACTCTCACGCATGCCACTCCGTCGCCCGTGATTTCCCGGAGTTGCGCCTCTATTGGCGAGGTTCCCCTGGGTCTAGTGCACCTGGGATTTGATTCTGGTGGCGTTGTCATGCGTTTCGTGGAAGTGGCAGGCGTGAGTACAGGACTCACCGCCTTCTTGAGCACATGTGCCTCACAGTGCACAGCCTCTCACTCGCAGGCGTGCCACTACGGCTGCCGTGATTTGGCAGGAGGTGCCCGACTACTCTCCAACTCCCCTGGGACTATCTACTGCACCCGGGAATCCGTTTTGTCCGCGTTGTCATGCGTTTCGTGGAAGTGGCATGGGTTGTCATACAAGGCTCACCGCCTTCTTTAGCACATGTGCCTCTTAGTGCACAGTCTCTCACTCGCAGGCGTGTCACGCCGACGCCAGTGACTTGCAGGAGGAGCGCGCGCCTACTCCCCGATTCCCCTGAGACTATCTACTGCACCCGGGAATCCATTTTGGCCGCGTGGTCATTTGTTTCATGCAAGTAGCGGGCGTGAGTACAAGACTCACCGCCTTTTTTAGCACATGTGCCTCATAGTGCACAGCCTCTCACTCGCAGGCGTGCCACTACGGCTGCCGTGATTTGGCAGGAGGTGCGCGCCTACTCCCCGACTCCCCTGGGACTATCTAGTGCACCCGACCATCCGTTTTGGCCGCGTGGTGATGTGTTTCGTGGAAGTAGCAGGCGTGAGTACTAGGCTCACCCTTTCCTCTTGCACACCGTCTCACTCTCACGCATGCCACTCCGTCGCCCGTGATTTCCCGGAGTTGCGCCTCTATTGGCGAGGTTCCCCTGGGTCTAGTGCACCTGGGATTTGATTCTGGTGGCGTTGTCATGCGTTTCGTGGAAGTGGCAGGCGTGAGTACAGGACTCACCGCCTTCTTTAGCACATGTGCCTCACAGTGCACAGCCTCTCACTCGCAGGCGTGCCACTACGGCTGCCGTGATTTGGCAGGAGGTGCCCGACTACTCTCCAACTCCCCTGGGACTATCTACTGCACCCGGGAATCCGTTTTGTCCGCGTTGTCATGCGTTTCGTGGAAGTGGCATGCGTTGTCATACAAGGCTCACCGCCTTCTTTAGCACACGTGCCTCTTAGTGCACAGTCTCTCACTCGCAGGCGTGTCACGCCGACGCCAGTGACTTGCAGGAGGAGCGCGCGCCTACTCCCCAATTCCCCTGAGACTATCTACTGCACCCGGGAATCCATTTTGGCCGCGTGGTCATTTGTTTCATGCAAGTAGCGGGCGTGAGTACAAGACTCACCGCCTTTTTTAGCACATGTGCCTCACAGTGCACAGCCTCTCACTCGCAGGCGTGCCACTACGGCTGCCGTGATTTGGCAGGAGGTGCGCGCCTACTCCCCAACTCCCTGGGACTATCTAGTGCACTCGCGAATCCGTTTTGACCGCGTGGTGATGTGTTTCTTGGAAGTAGCAGGCGTGAGTACAAGGCTCACCCCTTCCTCTTGCACAGCCTCTCACTCTCACGCATGCCACTCCGTCGCCCGTGAGTTCCCAGAGTTGCGCGTCTATTGCCGAGGTTCCCCTGGGTCTAGTGCACCTGGGATTTCATTTTGGTGGCGTTGTCATGCGTTTCGTGGAAGTGGCAGGCGTGAGTACAGGACTCACCGCCTTCTTGAGCACATGTGCCTCACAGTGCACAGCCTCTCACTCGCAGGCGTGCCACTACGGCTGCCGTGATTTGGCAGGAGGTGCCCGACTACTCTCCAACTCCCCTGGGACTATCTACTGCACCCGGGAATCCGTTTTGTCCGCGTTGTCATGCGTTTCGTGGAAGTGGCATGCGTTGTCATACAAGGCTCACCGCCTTCTTTAGCACATGTGCCTCTTAGTGCACAGTCTCTCACTCGCAGGCGTGTCACGCCGACGCCAGTGACTTGCAGGAGGAGCGCCCGCCTACTCCCCGATTCCCCTGAGACTATCTACTGCACCCGGGAATCCATTTTGGCCGCGTGGTCATTTGTTTCATGCAAGTAGCGGGCGTGAGTACAAGACTCACCGCCTTTTTTAGCACATGTGCCTCATAGTGCACAGCCTCTCACTCGCAGGCGTGCCACTACGGCTGCCGTGATTTGGCAGGAGGTGCGCGCCTACTCCCCGACTCCCCTGGGACTATCTAGTGCACCCGACCATCCGTTTTGGCCGCGTGGTGATGTGTTTCGTGGAAGTAGCAGGCGTGAGTACTAGGCTCACCCTTTCCTCTTGCACACCGTCTCACTCTCACGCATGCCACTCCGTCGCCCGTGATTTCCCGGAGTTGCGCCTCTATTGGCGAGGTTCCCCTGGGTCTAGTGCACCTGGGATTTGATTCTGGTGGCGTTGTCATGCGTTTCGTGGAAGTGGCAGGCGTGAGTACAGGACTCACCGCCTTCTTTAGCACATGTGCCTCACAGTGCACAGCCTCTCACTCGCAGGCGTGCCACTACGGCTGCCGTGATTTGGCAGGAGGTGCCCGACTACTCTCCAACTCCCCTGGGACTATCTACTGCACCCGGGAATCCGTTTTGTCCGCGTTGTCATGCGTTTCGTGGAAGTGGCATGCGTTGTCATACAAGGCTCACCGCCTTCTTTAGCACACGTGCCTCTTAGTGCACAGTCTCTCACTCGCAGGCGTGTCACGCCGACGCCAGTGACTTGCAGGAGGAGCGCGCGCCTACTCCCCAATTCCCCTGAGACTATCTACTGCACCCGGGAATCCATTTTGGCCGCGTGGTCATTTGTTTCATGCAAGTAGCGGGCGTGAGTACAAGACTCACCGCCTTTTTTAGCACATGTGCCTCACAGTGCACAGCCTCTCACTCGCAGGCGTGCCACTACGGCTGCCGTGATTTGGCAGGAGGTGCGCGCCTACTCCCCAACTCCCTGGGACTATCTAGTGCACTCGCGAATCCGTTTTGACCGCGTGGTGATGTGTTTCTTGGAAGTAGCAGGCGTGAGTACAAGGCTCACCCCTTCCTCTTGCACAGCCTCTCACTCTCACGCATGCCACTCCGTCGCCCGTGAGTTCCCAGAGTTGCGCGTCTATTGCCGAGGTTCCCCTGGGTCTAGTGCACCTGGGATTTCATTTTGGTGGCGTTGTCATGCGTTTCGTGGAAGTGGCAGGCGTGAGTACAGGACTCACCGCCTTCTTGAGCACATGTGCCTCACAGTGCACAGCCTCTCACTCGCAGGCGTGCCACTACGGCTGCCGTGATTTGGCAGGAGGTGCCCGACTACTCTCCAACTCCCCTGGGACTATCTACTGCACCCGGGAATCCGTTTTGTCCGCGTTGTCATGCGTTTCGTGGAAGTGGCATGCGTTGTCATACAAGGCTCACCGCCTTCTTTAGCACATGTGCCTCTTAGTGCACAGTCTCTCACTCGCAGGCGTGTCACGCCGACGCCAGTGACTTGCAGGAGGAGCGCCCGCCTACTCCCCGATTCCCCTGAGACTATCTACTGCACCCGGGAATCCATTTTGGCCGCGTGGTCATTTGTTTCATGCAAGTAGCGGGCGTGAGTACAAGACTCACCGCCTTTTTTAGCACATGTGCCTCATAGTGCACAGCCTCTCACTCGCAGGCGTGCCACTACGGCTGCCGTGATTTGGCAGGAGGTGCGCGCCTACTCCCCGACTCCCCTGGGACTATCTAGTGCACCCGACCATCCGTTTTGGCCGCGTGGTGATGTGTTTCTTGGAAGTAGCAGGCGTGAGTACTAGGCTCACCCTTTCCTCTTGCACACCGTCTCACTCTCACGCATGCCACTCCGTCGCCCGTGATTTCCCGGAGTTGCGCCTCTATTGGCGAGGTTCCCCTGGGTCTAGTGCACCTGGGATTTGATTCTGGTGGCGTTGTCATGCGTTTCGTGGAAGTGGCAGGCGTGAGTACAGGACTCACCGCCTTCTTGAGCACATGTGCCTCACAGTGCACAGCCTCTCACTCGCAGGCGTGCCACTACGGCTGCCGTGATTTGGCAGGAGGTGCCCGACTACTCTCCAACTCCCCTGGGACTATCTACTGCACCCGGGAATCCGTTTTGTCCGCGTTGTCATGCGTTTCGTGGAAGTGGCATGCGTTGTCATACAAGGCTCACCGCCTTCTTTAGCACATGTGCCTCTTAGTGCACAGTCTCTCACTCGCAGGCGTGTCACGCCGACGCCAGTGACTTGCAGGAGGAGCGCGCGCCTACTCCCCGATTCCCCTGAGACTATCTACTGCACCCGGGAATCCATTTTGGCCGCGTGGTCATTTGTTTCATGCAAGTAGCGGGCGTGAGTACAAGACTCACCGCCTTTTTTAGCACATGTGCCTCATAGTGCACAGCCTCTCACTCGCAGGCGTGCCACTACGGCTGCCGTGATTTGGCAGGAGGTGCGCGCCTACTCCCCGACTCCCCTGGGACTATCTAGTGCACCCGACCATCCGTTTTGGCCGCGTGGTGATGTGTTTCGTGGAAGTAGCAGGCGTGAGTACTAGGCTCACCCTTTCCTCTTGCACACCGTCTCACTCTCACGCATGCCACTCCGTCGCCCGTGATTTCCCGGAGTTGCGCCTCTATTGGCGAGGTTCCCCTGGGTCTAGTGCACCTGGGATTTGATTCTGGTGGCGTTGTCATGCGTTTCGTGGAAGTGGCAGGCGTGAGTACAGGACTCACCGCCTTCTTGAGCACATGTGCCTCACAGTGCACAGCCTCTCACTCGCAGGCGTGCCACTACGGCTGCCGTGATTTGGCAGGAGGTGCCCGACTACTCTCCAACTCCCCTGGGACTATCTACTGCACCCGGGAATCCGTTTTGTCCGCGTTGTCATGCGTTTCGTGGAAGTGGCATGCGTTGTCATACAAGGCTCACCGCCTTCTTTAGCACATGTGCCTCTTAGTGCACAGTCTCTCACTCGCAGGCGTGTCACGCCGACGCCAGTGACTTGCAGGAGGAGCGCGCGCCTACTCCCCGATTCCCCTGAGACTATCTACTGCACCCGGGAATCCATTTTGGCCGCGTGGTCATTTGTTTCATGCAAGTAGCGGGCGTGAGTACAAGACTCACCGCCTTTTTTAGCACATGTGCCTCATAGTGCACAGCCTCTCACTCGCAGGCGTGCCACTACGGCTGCCGTGATTTGGCAGGAGGTGCGCGCCTACTCCCCGACTCCCCTGGGACTATCTAGTGCACCCGACCATCCGTTTTGGCCGCGTGGTGATGTGTTTCGTGGAAGTAGCAGGCGTGAGTACTAGGCTCACCCTTTCCTCTTGCACACCGTCTCACTCTCACGCATGCCACTCCGTCGCCCGTGATTTCCCGGAGTTGCGCCTCTATTGGCGAGGTTCCCCTGGGTCTAGTGCACCTGGGATTTGATTCTGGTGGCGTTGTCATGCGTTTCGTGGAAGTGGCAGGCGTGAGTACAGGACTCACCGCCTTCTTTAGCACATGTGCCTCACAGTGCACAGCCTCTCACTCGCAGGCGTGCCACTACGGCTGCCGTGATTTGGCAGGAGGTGCCCGACTACTCTCCAACTCCCCTGGGACTATCTACTGCACCCGGGAATCCGTTTTGTCCGCGTTGTCATGCGTTTCGTGGAAGTGGCATGCGTTGTCATACAAGGCTCACCGCCTTCTTTAGCACACGTGCCTCTTAGTGCACAGTCTCTCACTCGCAGGCGTGTCACGCCGACGCCAGTGACTTGCAGGAGGAGCGCGCGCCTACTCCCCAATTCCCCTGAGACTATCTACTGCACCCGGGAATCCATTTTGGCCGCGTGGTCATTTGTTTCATGCAAGTAGCGGGCGTGAGTACAAGACTCACCGCCTTTTTTAGCACATGTGCCTCACAGTGCACAGCCTCTCACTCGCAGGCGTGCCACTACGGCTGCCGTGATTTGGCAGGAGGTGCGCGCCTACTCCCCAACTCCCTGGGACTATCTAGTGCACTCGCGAATCCGTTTTGACCGCGTGGTGATGTGTTTCTTGGAAGTAGCAGGCGTGAGTACAAGGCTCACCCCTTCCTCTTGCACAGCCTCTCACTCTCACGCATGCCACTCCGTCGCCCGTGAGTTCCCAGAGTTGCGCGTCTATTGCCGAGGTTCCCCTGGGTCTAGTGCACCTGGGATTTCATTTTGGTGGCGTTGTCATGCGTTTCGTGGAAGTGGCAGGCGTGAGTACAGGACTCACCGCCTTCTTGAGCACATGTGCCTCACAGTGCACAGCCTCTCACTCGCAGGCGTGCCACTACGGCTGCCGTGATTTGGCAGGAGGTGCCCGACTACTCTCCAACTCCCCTGGGACTATCTACTGCACCCGGGAATCCGTTTTGTCCGCGTTGTCATGCGTTTCGTGGAAGTGGCATGCGTTGTCATACAAGGCTCACCGCCTTCTTTAGCACATGTGCCTCTTAGTGCACAGTCTCTCACTCGCAGGCGTGTCACGCCGACGCCAGTGACTTGCAGGAGGAGCGCCCGCCTACTCCCCGATTCCCCTGAGACTATCTACTGCACCCGGGAATCCATTTTGGCCGCGTGGTCATTTGTTTCATGCAAGTAGCGGGCGTGAGTACAAGACTCACCGCCTTTTTTAGCACATGTGCCTCATAGTGCACAGCCTCTCACTCGCAGGCGTGCCACTACGGCTGCCGTGATTTGGCAGGAGGTGCGCGCCTACTCCCCGACTCCCCTGGGACTATCTAGTGCACCCGACCATCCGTTTTGGCCGCGTGGTGATGTGTTTCGTGGAAGTAGCAGGCGTGAGTACTAGGCTCACCCTTTCCTCTTGCACACCGTCTCACTCTCACGCATGCCACTCCGTCGCCCGTGATTTCCCGGAGTTGCGCCTCTATTGGCGAGGTTCCCCTGGGTCTAGTGCACCTGGGATTTGATTCTGGTGGCGTTGTCATGCGTTTCGTGGAAGTGGCAGGCGTGAGTACAGGACTCACCGCCTTCTTTAGCACATGTGCCTCACAGTGCACAGCCTCTCACTCGCAGGCGTGCCACTACGGCTGCCGTGATTTGGCAGGAGGTGCCCGACTACTCTCCAACTCCCCTGGGACTATCTACTGCACCCGGGAATCCGTTTTGTCCGCGTTGTCATGCGTTTCGTGGAAGTGGCATGCGTTGTCATACAAGGCTCACCGCCTTCTTTAGCACACGTGCCTCTTAGTGCACAGTCTCTCACTCGCAGGCGTGTCACGCCGACGCCAGTGACTTGCAGGAGGAGCGCGCGCCTACTCCCCAATTCCCCTGAGACTATCTACTGCACCCGGGAATCCATTTTGGCCGCGTGGTCATTTGTTTCATGCAAGTAGCGGGCGTGAGTACAAGACTCACCGCCTTTTTTAGCACATGTGCCTCACAGTGCACAGCCTCTCACTCGCAGGCGTGCCACTACGGCTGCCGTGATTTGGCAGGAGGTGCGCGCCTACTCCCCAACTCCCTGGGACTATCTAGTGCACTCGCGAATCCGTTTTGACCGCGTGGTGATGTGTTTCTTGGAAGTAGCAGGCGTGAGTACAAGGCTCACCCCTTCCTCTTGCACAGCCTCTCACTCTCACGCATGCCACTCCGTCGCCCGTGAGTTCCCAGAGTTGCGCGTCTATTGCCGAGGTTCCCCTGGGTCTAGTGCACCTGGGATTTCATTTTGGTGGCGTTGTCATGCGTTTCGTGGAAGTGGCAGGCGTGAGTACAGGACTCACCGCCTTCTTGAGCACATGTGCCTCACAGTGCACAGCCTCTCACTCGCAGGCGTGCCACTACGGCTGCCGTGATTTGGCAGGAGGTGCCCGACTACTCTCCAACTCCCCTGGGACTATCTACTGCACCCGGGAATCCGTTTTGTCCGCGTTGTCATGCGTTTCGTGGAAGTGGCATGCGTTGTCATACAAGGCTCACCGCCTTCTTTAGCACATGTGCCTCTTAGTGCACAGTCTCTCACTCGCAGGCGTGTCACGCCGACGCCAGTGACTTGCAGGAGGAGCGCCCGCCTACTCCCCGATTCCCCTGAGACTATCTACTGCACCCGGGAATCCATTTTGGCCGCGTGGTCATTTGTTTCATGCAAGTAGCGGGCGTGAGTACAAGACTCACCGCCTTTTTTAGCACATGTGCCTCATAGTGCACAGCCTCTCACTCGCAGGCGTGCCACTACGGCTGCCGTGATTTGGCAGGAGGTGCGCGCCTACTCCCCGACTCCCCTGGGACTATCTAGTGCACCCGACCATCCGTTTTGGCCGCGTGGTGATGTGTTTCTTGGAAGTAGCAGGCGTGAGTACTAGGCTCACCCTTTCCTCTTGCACACCGTCTCACTCTCACGCATGCCACTCCGTCGCCCGTGATTTCCCGGAGTTGCGCCTCTATTGGCGAGGTTCCCCTGGGTCTAGTGCACCTGGGATTTGATTCTGGTGGCGTTGTCATGCGTTTCGTGGAAGTGGCAGGCGTGAGTACAGGACTCACCGCCTTCTTGAGCACATGTGCCTCACAGTGCACAGCCTCTCACTCGCAGGCGTGCCACTACGGCTGCCGTGATTTGGCAGGAGGTGCCCGACTACTCTCCAACTCCCCTGGGACTATCTACTGCACCCGGGAATCCGTTTTGTCCGCGTTGTCATGCGTTTCGTGGAAGTGGCATGCGTTGTCATACAAGGCTCACCGCCTTCTTTAGCACATGTGCCTCTTAGTGCACAGTCTCTCACTCGCAGGCGTGTCACGCCGACGCCAGTGACTTGCAGGAGGAGCGCGCGCCTACTCCCCGATTCCCCTGAGACTATCTACTGCACCCGGGAATCCATTTTGGCCGCGTGGTCATTTGTTTCATGCAAGTAGCGGGCGTGAGTACAAGACTCACCGCCTTTTTTAGCACATGTGCCTCATAGTGCACAGCCTCTCACTCGCAGGCGTGCCACTACGGCTGCCGTGATTTGGCAGGAGGTGCGCGCCTACTCCCCGACTCCCCTGGGACTATCTAGTGCACCCGACCATCCGTTTTGGCCGCGTGGTGATGTGTTTCGTGGAAGTAGCAGGCGTGAGTACTAGGCTCACCCTTTCCTCTTGCACACCGTCTCACTCTCACGCATGCCACTCCGTCGCCCGTGATTTCCCGGAGTTGCGCCTCTATTGGCGAGGTTCCCCTGGGTCTAGTGCACCTGGGATTTGATTCTGGTGGCGTTGTCATGCGTTTCGTGGAAGTGGCAGGCGTGAGTACAGGACTCACCGCCTTCTTGAGCACATGTGCCTCACAGTGCACAGCCTCTCACTCGCAGGCGTGCCACTACGGCTGCCGTGATTTGGCAGGAGGTGCCCGACTACTCTCCAACTCCCCTGGGACTATCTACTGCACCCGGGAATCCGTTTTGTCCGCGTTGTCATGCGTTTCGTGGAAGTGGCATGCGTTGTCATACAAGGCTCACCGCCTTCTTTAGCACATGTGCCTCTTAGTGCACAGTCTCTCACTCGCAGGCGTGTCACGCCGACGCCAGTGACTTGCAGGAGGAGCGCGCGCCTACTCCCCGATTCCCCTGAGACTATCTACTGCACCCGGGAATCCATTTTGGCCGCGTGGTCATTTGTTTCATGCAAGTAGCGGGCGTGAGTACAAGACTCACCGCCTTTTTTAGCACATGTGCCTCATAGTGCACAGCCTCTCACTCGCAGGCGTGCCACTACGGCTGCCGTGATTTGGCAGGAGGTGCGCGCCTACTCCCCGACTCCCCTGGGACTATCTAGTGCACCCGACCATCCGTTTTGGCCGCGTGGTGATGTGTTTCGTGGAAGTAGCAGGCGTGAGTACTAGGCTCACCCTTTCCTCTTGCACACCGTCTCACTCTCACGCATGCCACTCCGTCGCCCGTGATTTCCCGGAGTTGCGCCTCTATTGGCGAGGTTCCCCTGGGTCTAGTGCACCTGGGATTTGATTCTGGTGGCGTTGTCATGCGTTTCGTGGAAGTGGCAGGCGTGAGTACAGGACTCACCGCCTTCTTTAGCACATGTGCCTCACAGTGCACAGCCTCTCACTCGCAGGCGTGCCACTACGGCTGCCGTGATTTGGCAGGAGGTGCCCGACTACTCTCCAACTCCCCTGGGACTATCTACTGCACCCGGGAATCCGTTTTGTCCGCGTTGTCATGCGTTTCGTGGAAGTGGCATGCGTTGTCATACAAGGCTCACCGCCTTCTTTAGCACACGTGCCTCTTAGTGCACAGTCTCTCACTCGCAGGCGTGTCACGCCGACGCCAGTGACTTGCAGGAGGAGCGCGCGCCTACTCCCCAATTCCCCTGAGACTATCTACTGCACCCGGGAATCCATTTTGGCCGCGTGGTCATTTGTTTCATGCAAGTAGCGGGCGTGAGTACAAGACTCACCGCCTTTTTTAGCACATGTGCCTCACAGTGCACAGCCTCTCACTCGCAGGCGTGCCACTACGGCTGCCGTGATTTGGCAGGAGGTGCGCGCCTACTCCCCAACTCCCTGGGACTATCTAGTGCACTCGCGAATCCGTTTTGACCGCGTGGTGATGTGTTTCTTGGAAGTAGCAGGCGTGAGTACAAGGCTCACCCCTTCCTCTTGCACAGCCTCTCACTCTCACGCATGCCACTCCGTCGCCCGTGAGTTCCCAGAGTTGCGCGTCTATTGCCGAGGTTCCCCTGGGTCTAGTGCACCTGGGATTTCATTTTGGTGGCGTTGTCATGCGTTTCGTGGAAGTGGCAGGCGTGAGTACAGGACTCACCGCCTTCTTGAGCACATGTGCCTCACAGTGCACAGCCTCTCACTCGCAGGCGTGCCACTACGGCTGCCGTGATTTGGCAGGAGGTGCCCGACTACTCTCCAACTCCCCTGGGACTATCTACTGCACCCGGGAATCCGTTTTGTCCGCGTTGTCATGCGTTTCGTGGAAGTGGCATGCGTTGTCATACAAGGCTCACCGCCTTCTTTAGCACATGTGCCTCTTAGTGCACAGTCTCTCACTCGCAGGCGTGTCACGCCGACGCCAGTGACTTGCAGGAGGAGCGCCCGCCTACTCCCCGATTCCCCTGAGACTATCTACTGCACCCGGGAATCCATTTTGGCCGCGTGGTCATTTGTTTCATGCAAGTAGCGGGCGTGAGTACAAGACTCACCGCCTTTTTTAGCACATGTGCCTCATAGTGCACAGCCTCTCACTCGCAGGCGTGCCACTACGGCTGCCGTGATTTGGCAGGAGGTGCGCGCCTACTCCCCGACTCCCCTGGGACTATCTAGTGCACCCGACCATCCGTTTTGGCCGCGTGGTGATGTGTTTCGTGGAAGTAGCAGGCGTGAGTACTAGGCTCACCCTTTCCTCTTGCACACCGTCTCACTCTCACGCATGCCACTCCGTCGCCCGTGATTTCCCGGAGTTGCGCCTCTATTGGCGAGGTTCCCCTGGGTCTAGTGCACCTGGGATTTGATTCTGGTGGCGTTGTCATGCGTTTCGTGGAAGTGGCAGGCGTGAGTACAGGACTCACCGCCTTCTTTAGCACATGTGCCTCACAGTGCACAGCCTCTCACTCGCAGGCGTGCCACTACGGCTGCCGTGATTTGGCAGGAGGTGCCCGACTACTCTCCAACTCCCCTGGGACTATCTACTGCACCCGGGAATCCGTTTTGTCCGCGTTGTCATGCGTTTCGTGGAAGTGGCATGCGTTGTCATACAAGGCTCACCGCCTTCTTTAGCACACGTGCCTCTTAGTGCACAGTCTCTCACTCGCAGGCGTGTCACGCCGACGCCAGTGACTTGCAGGAGGAGCGCGCGCCTACTCCCCAATTCCCCTGAGACTATCTACTGCACCCGGGAATCCATTTTGGCCGCGTGGTCATTTGTTTCATGCAAGTAGCGGGCGTGAGTACAAGACTCACCGCCTTTTTTAGCACATGTGCCTCACAGTGCACAGCCTCTCACTCGCAGGCGTGCCACTACGGCTGCCGTGATTTGGCAGGAGGTGCGCGCCTACTCCCCAACTCCCTGGGACTATCTAGTGCACTCGCGAATCCGTTTTGACCGCGTGGTGATGTGTTTCTTGGAAGTAGCAGGCGTGAGTACAAGGCTCACCCCTTCCTCTTGCACAGCCTCTCACTCTCACGCATGCCACTCCGTCGCCCGTGAGTTCCCAGAGTTGCGCGTCTATTGCCGAGGTTCCCCTGGGTCTAGTGCACCTGGGATTTCATTTTGGTGGCGTTGTCATGCGTTTCGTGGAAGTGGCAGGCGTGAGTACAGGACTCACCGCCTTCTTGAGCACATGTGCCTCACAGTGCACAGCCTCTCACTCGCAGGCGTGCCACTACGGCTGCCGTGATTTGGCAGGAGGTGCCCGACTACTCTCCAACTCCCCTGGGACTATCTACTGCACCCGGGAATCCGTTTTGTCCGCGTTGTCATGCGTTTCGTGGAAGTGGCATGCGTTGTCATACAAGGCTCACCGCCTTCTTTAGCACATGTGCCTCTTAGTGCACAGTCTCTCACTCGCAGGCGTGTCACGCCGACGCCAGTGACTTGCAGGAGGAGCGCCCGCCTACTCCCCGATTCCCCTGAGACTATCTACTGCACCCGGGAATCCATTTTGGCCGCGTGGTCATTTGTTTCATGCAAGTAGCGGGCGTGAGTACAAGACTCACCGCCTTTTTTAGCACATGTGCCTCATAGTGCACAGCCTCTCACTCGCAGGCGTGCCACTACGGCTGCCGTGATTTGGCAGGAGGTGCGCGCCTACTCCCCGACTCCCCTGGGACTATCTAGTGCACCCGACCATCCGTTTTGGCCGCGTGGTGATGTGTTTCTTGGAAGTAGCAGGCGTGAGTACTAGGCTCACCCTTTCCTCTTGCACACCGTCTCACTCTCACGCATGCCACTCCGTCGCCCGTGATTTCCCGGAGTTGCGCCTCTATTGGCGAGGTTCCCCTGGGTCTAGTGCACCTGGGATTTGATTCTGGTGGCGTTGTCATGCGTTTCGTGGAAGTGGCAGGCGTGAGTACAGGACTCACCGCCTTCTTGAGCACATGTGCCTCACAGTGCACAGCCTCTCACTCGCAGGCGTGCCACTACGGCTGCCGTGATTTGGCAGGAGGTGCCCGACTACTCTCCAACTCCCCTGGGACTATCTACTGCACCCGGGAATCCGTTTTGTCCGCGTTGTCATGCGTTTCGTGGAAGTGGCATGCGTTGTCATACAAGGCTCACCGCCTTCTTTAGCACATGTGCCTCTTAGTGCACAGTCTCTCACTCGCAGGCGTGTCACGCCGACGCCAGTGACTTGCAGGAGGAGCGCGCGCCTACTCCCCGATTCCCCTGAGACTATCTACTGCACCCGGGAATCCATTTTGGCCGCGTGGTCATTTGTTTCATGCAAGTAGCGGGCGTGAGTACAAGACTCACCGCCTTTTTTAGCACATGTGCCTCATAGTGCACAGCCTCTCACTCGCAGGCGTGCCACTACGGCTGCCGTGATTTGGCAGGAGGTGCGCGCCTACTCCCCGACTCCCCTGGGACTATCTAGTGCACCCGACCATCCGTTTTGGCCGCGTGGTGATGTGTTTCGTGGAAGTAGCAGGCGTGAGTACTAGGCTCACCCTTTCCTCTTGCACACCGTCTCACTCTCACGCATGCCACTCCGTCGCCCGTGATTTCCCGGAGTTGCGCCTCTATTGGCGAGGTTCCCCTGGGTCTAGTGCACCTGGGATTTGATTCTGGTGGCGTTGTCATGCGTTTCGTGGAAGTGGCAGGCGTGAGTACAGGACTCACCGCCTTCTTGAGCACATGTGCCTCACAGTGCACAGCCTCTCACTCGCAGGCGTGCCACTACGGCTGCCGTGATTTGGCAGGAGGTGCCCGACTACTCTCCAACTCCCCTGGGACTATCTACTGCACCCGGGAATCCGTTTTGTCCGCGTTGTCATGCGTTTCGTGGAAGTGGCATGCGTTGTCATACAAGGCTCACCGCCTTCTTTAGCACATGTGCCTCTTAGTGCACAGTCTCTCACTCGCAGGCGTGTCACGCCGACGCCAGTGACTTGCAGGAGGAGCGCGCGCCTACTCCCCGATTCCCCTGAGACTATCTACTGCACCCGGGAATCCATTTTGGCCGCGTGGTCATTTGTTTCATGCAAGTAGCGGGCGTGAGTACAAGACTCACCGCCTTTTTTAGCACATGTGCCTCATAGTGCACAGCCTCTCACTCGCAGGCGTGCCACTACGGCTGCCGTGATTTGGCAGGAGGTGCGCGCCTACTCCCCGACTCCCCTGGGACTATCTAGTGCACCCGACCATCCGTTTTGGCCGCGTGGTGATGTGTTTCGTGGAAGTAGCAGGCGTGAGTACTAGGCTCACCCTTTCCTCTTGCACACCGTCTCACTCTCACGCATGCCACTCCGTCGCCCGTGATTTTCCCGGAGTTGCGCCTCTATTGGCGAGGTTCCCCTGGGTCTAGTGCACCTGGGATTTGATTCTGGTGGCGTTGTCATGCGTTTCGTGGAAGTGGCAGGCGTGAGTACAGGACTCACCGCCTTCTTGAGCACATGTGCCTCACAGTGCACAGCCTCTCACTCGCAGGCGTGCCACTACGGCTGCCGTGATTTGGCAGGAGGTGCCCGACTACTCTCCAACTCCCCTGGGACTATCTACTGCACCCGGGAATCCGTTTTGTCCGCGTTGTCATGCGTTTCGTGGAAGTGGCATGCGTTGTCATACAAGGCTCACCGCCTTCTTTAGCACACGTGCCTCTTAGTGCACAGTCTCTCACTCGCAGGCGTGTCACGCCGACGCCAGTGACTTGCAGGAGGAGCGCGCGCCTACTCCCCGATTCCCCTGAGACTATCTACTGCACCCGGGAATCCATTTTGGCCGCGTGGTCATTTGTTTCATGCAAGTAGCGGGCGTGAGTACAAGACTCACCGCCTTTTTTAGCACATGTGCCTCACAGTGCACAGCCTCTCACTCGCAGGCGTGCCACTACGGCTGCCGTGATTTGGCAGGAGGTGCGCGCCTACTCCCCAACTCCCTGGGACTATCTAGTGCACTCGCGAATCCGTTTTTGACCGCGTGGTGATGTGTTTCTTGGAAGTAGCAGGCGTGAGTACAAGGCTCACCCCTTCCTCTTGCACAGCCTCTCACTCTCACGCATGCCACTCCGTCGCCCGTGAGTTCCCAGAGTTGCGCGTCTATTGCCGAGGTTCCCCTGGGTCTAGTGCACCTGGGATTTCATTTTGGTGGCGTTGTCATGCGTTTCGTGGAAGTGGCAGGCGTGAGTACAGGACTCACCGCCTTCTTGAGCACATGTGCCTCACAGTGCACAGCCTCTCACTCGCAGGCGTGCCACTACGGCTGCCGTGATTTGGCAGGAGGTGCCCGACTACTCTCCAACTCCCCTGGGACTATCTACTGCACCCGGGAATCCGTTTTGTCCGCGTTGTCATGCGTTTCGTGGAAGTGGCATGCGTTGTCATACAAGGCTCACCGCCTTCTTTAGCACATGTGCCTCTTAGTGCACAGTCTCTCACTCGCAGGCGTGTCACGCCGACGCCAGTGACTTGCAGGAGGAGCGCCCGCCTACTCCCCGATTCCCCTGAGACTATCTACTGCACCCGGGAATCCATTTTGGCCGCGTGGTCATTTGTTTCATGCAAGTAGCGGGCGTGAGTACAAGACTCACCGCCTTTTTTAGCACATGTGCCTCATAGTGCACAGCCTCTCACTCGCAGGCGTGCCACTACGGCTGCCGTGATTTGGCAGGAGGTGCGCGCCTACTCCCCGACTCCCCTGGGACTATCTAGTGCACCCGACCATCCGTTTTGGCCGCGTGGTGATGTGTTTCGTGGAAGTAGCAGGCGTGAGTACTAGGCTCACCCTTTCCTCTTGCACACCGTCTCACTCTCACGCATGCCACTCCGTCGCCCGTGATTTCCCGGAGTTGCGCCTCTATTGGCGAGGTTCCCCTGGGTCTAGTGCACCTGGGATTTGATTCTGGTGGCGTTGTCATGCGTTTCGTGGAAGTGGCAGGCGTGAGTACAGGACTCACCGCCTTCTTTAGCACATGTGCCTCACAGTGCACAGCCTCTCACTCGCAGGCGTGCCACTACGGCTGCCGTGATTTGGCAGGAGGTGCCCGACTACTCTCCAACTCCCCTGGGACTATCTACTGCACCCGGGAATCCGTTTTGTCCGCGTTGTCATGCGTTTCGTGGAAGTGGCATGCGTTGTCATACAAGGCTCACCGCCTTCTTTAGCACACGTGCCTCTTAGTGCACAGTCTCTCACTCGCAGGCGTGTCACGCCGACGCCAGTGACTTGCAGGAGGAGCGCGCGCCTACTCCCCAATTCCCCTGAGACTATCTACTGCACCCGGGAATCCATTTTGGCCGCGTGGTCATTTGTTTCATGCAAGTAGCGGGCGTGAGTACAAGACTCACCGCCTTTTTTAGCACATGTGCCTCACAGTGCACAGCCTCTCACTCGCAGGCGTGCCACTACGGCTGCCGTGATTTGGCAGGAGGTGCGCGCCTACTCCCCAACTCCCTGGGACTATCTAGTGCACTCGCGAATCCGTTTTGACCGCGTGGTGATGTGTTTCTTGGAAGTAGCAGGCGTGAGTACAAGGCTCACCCCTTCCTCTTGCACAGCCTCTCACTCTCACGCATGCCACTCCGTCGCCCGTGAGTTCCCAGAGTTGCGCGTCTATTGCCGAGGTTCCCCTGGGTCTAGTGCACCTGGGATTTCATTTTGGTGGCGTTGTCATGCGTTTCGTGGAAGTGGCAGGCGTGAGTACAGGACTCACCGCCTTCTTGAGCACATGTGCCTCACAGTGCACAGCCTCTCACTCGCAGGCGTGCCACTACGGCTGCCGTGATTTGGCAGGAGGTGCCCGACTACTCTCCAACTCCCCTGGGACTATCTACTGCACCCGGGAATCCGTTTTGTCCGCGTTGTCATGCGTTTCGTGGAAGTGGCATGCGTTGTCATACAAGGCTCACCGCCTTCTTTAGCACATGTGCCTCTTAGTGCACAGTCTCTCACTCGCAGGCGTGTCACGCCGACGCCAGTGACTTGCAGGAGGAGCGCCCGCCTACTCCCCGATTCCCCTGAGACTATCTACTGCACCCGGGAATCCATTTTGGCCGCGTGGTCATTTGTTTCATGCAAGTAGCGGGCGTGAGTACAAGACTCACCGCCTTTTTTAGCACATGTGCCTCATAGTGCACAGCCTCTCACTCGCAGGCGTGCCACTACGGCTGCCGTGATTTGGCAGGAGGTGCGCGCCTACTCCCCGACTCCCCTGGGACTATCTAGTGCACCCGACCATCCGTTTTGGCCGCGTGGTGATGTGTTTCTTGGAAGTAGCAGGCGTGAGTACTAGGCTCACCCTTTCCTCTTGCACACCGTCTCACTCTCACGCATGCCACTCCGTCGCCCGTGATTTCCCGGAGTTGCGCCTCTATTGGCGAGGTTCCCCTGGGTCTAGTGCACCTGGGATTTGATTCTGGTGGCGTTGTCATGCGTTTCGTGGAAGTGGCAGGCGTGAGTACAGGACTCACCGCCTTCTTGAGCACATGTGCCTCACAGTGCACAGCCTCTCACTCGCAGGCGTGCCACTACGGCTGCCGTGATTTGGCAGGAGGTGCCCGACTACTCTCCAACTCCCCTGGGACTATCTACTGCACCCGGGAATCCGTTTTGTCCGCGTTGTCATGCGTTTCGTGGAAGTGGCATGCGTTGTCATACAAGGCTCACCGCCTTCTTTAGCACATGTGCCTCTTAGTGCACAGTCTCTCACTCGCAGGCGTGTCACGCCGACGCCAGTGACTTGCAGGAGGAGCGCCGCGCCTACTCCCCGATTCC
>NW_028290792.1:0-19806 GCF_964205215.1 Stylophora pistillata | reverse complement strand
GAAGACTTGTCATGGGCAGTTTTAACAATGCAGCTACTGCCGTGAGAAACTCCGTGTCTGCGTGATTAAATACTTTGATAGCTTTTCGCGATGAACATTGCAGACAATCCAAAAGTAAGCTCGATGTATTCATGCATTGTATGAAGTTTGCTTTTTTATTTCTTCCTTCTGCTTACATATGTACTGGATCGGGCATTCGCTTTATCAACAGGAAATGTTATTCGTATGAAAACTGCCTTGTTTCTGGGAATGGTGTGTTTGTGTTCATTTTATTTTTTATATGTGCTAATTCTAAAGAAGTTTTGATCGAGCCTTCGTTGCTCTCTCGAACTCAGTTCCATTATCGCGGGCTTTTCGACGCGGCGATATTCAGCATTTAAAGTACTTTTAAATATGTATTGTTTCTTTTGCCAGCTAATTGTTTTTATTGTGATTTTTATTGTTTGTTTGGATGTCTTATCGAGCTAAGGAAAATGTGCTTCATGCCGAGTCAGTAATTCGACTTCATTGCCCGTTTCAAAACTGTGCAAAATTTTAGAAAAACAAAAAGAATTTAAAGAAACATCTTCGTCTTTATCCGAAGCACAGACTGGATGGCTTGTCAACCTCTCAGAAACGGGTTTCATTAAGACAATGCGCAGAGAAATGTCTAGACGACGAGAGTAATCCTTAATCCAGGAAGCAAAGGGTCAGTGAACTGCTGAACTGTTTGAACGATGAAGAACTTGTGGATTTAGTTTTGCCAAAGATTGCAAAAATTGTATCACCTGTGGACTTTTTATTGCAAGGAATTGATGGAAATCATGATTTTCACAGCAAATTATGCAAGTTCAGAGATGAACTTTTCCTGCACTACCCAGAAATTTAAGCACTGTTATGTCCAGAGCCCTCACCAAGCACTGGTTTCTATAACCAGAGGCAAGTGTTCACTGAAATAGTTCAAAAGAACAAACCTAATTCTTGCAACTGGCTCCTTGAAATTGACAATAGACCACTTTCATAAATGGCTGCCGGATTAATATTCTTTTGTTTAAATTTAAATAAGCCCTTCTGGCCTCGCTTGAGATAATGTACTCTTGAATTTTGTACTGGAGAACGAGGTCAGAAGGGCAAATTTAAATTTAAAACAAAAGAATATTAATCCGGCAGCCATTCATGAAAGTGGTCTATGGTTCTTTTTTCAAGGATGTTGTTATGCCTTGTGTTTTTAAAAAACTAACACTCGGCATTTTTGGAATTCTCTTGTGGAATTGTCGGGTCCCTTGCGATTGGACAAAAGGAAACACAAGATGCACTAAGAAACAAGTGGGGAAAAATTGGAAGTGGCCATTGGCATCAATCCAATTTTAAGTAAAGATGAGATTTTTGGTAATCTGAATGACACCCGCCAAGAATTACTGAAACAAATTAGTCTAGAATTTAATGAATTTGGAGAAGTGGTGTTAGGCCATGTTGCCATTGAAAGTACATTTCATTGTTTCTTGCCCAACCTGGAACCAGAGTGTAATAAATACAACCAACAATTATCTGATTCTAATGGATTACAAAGATGGTTTTCCGTGGCTTAAATGGTCTCATCATTTTACCGCAGAAACCAGTGTAAGAGTGAAACTAGTTGAGCCTTACAATTTACTTAGGACAGTTTTGATTGTTGCCCTTTGATTGGGGAATGATGACTACGAGACAACAAAAAAATTGTGGTCATGCTGTTTATAAACAGCTTCAAGAGCTAAAAACAATTAAACATCCACTGACTGGGCAAGAAATAAAAATTATTAGTCTGAGAGACTTGTGGGGATGGTAAGGAAAGGAGGTTATCTACTGGCAGTTCATCTGCCAAGTATACTTATCCAATCCCAGAAGCCCCAGAGCCAACTGGGTGACATGAAGATCATCTGTCCAGAACCAGTTTGGAAAGTTTTAGTTGCAGAGAGTTGCCAAAATAAAATTTGAGAATGAACTAGGTGGAAAAGCCCCCACTAAAGAAAAGCGCAGAGAGTTTGCAAAACAAAATCTTGGGAACACTGGGCATAAAAGTTTGAATGGTACAGCCTTTTTGGAGTACCACCCTGGTACTGCTCACCTTGGGTTTCGGTCACCTGAAACACTATGTTTGCGAATTGCAAAAATTGCAGTAGGTAAAATGTGCCTTTTTCAACCTAGTTCACATCAACAGTGATTGTATTGTGCCAGAAAATGTCTATATCTCATCCACAGAAAGTTTTTTGGTTTAACACACTTAGGCACCAGGAAGTTGTCTTTAGCTTTACTTTCCTTGCAACAATAGAGGTAGGAGTCTGTATGGTGATTATCGATATTTCTACAAAATGTGTAGCTCCGTAAAATTTGACATCTCCCCCATGGAAGGGACTTTTTATAAGCACCCCTACCCTTCAGAAATTCTGAGAAATCTCCAAATATCTTTTTTATAGGTTTTGGTATTTGAGAATGAGACCCTCAGAAATTTTCATTTGCCTTCTGTGGAGGGGGAGGGGATAATGGTTGGTTACTGGAACTACACAGTAAGAATAACAAAAACAAAATGTGTAAAGCGACATGTTCAAAAATTATCAAAGTACTTTTAAAATTAGGAAATAACATTTATGCCTCTAACAAGTTTGCATCCTTTCACTAAAATTCCTTTAAAATTATAATCTATATTTTACATAAATTGGGTATAGTATATAACCCAACTGATACTGTATACCACAATGATAT
Organism: Stylophora pistillata; assembly: GCF_964205215.1. Classification (NCBI taxonomy): domain Eukaryota; kingdom Metazoa; phylum Cnidaria; class Anthozoa; order Scleractinia; family Pocilloporidae; genus Stylophora; species Stylophora pistillata. Next base: position 17,088 of record NW_028290792.1, on the reverse strand, counting down.
CTGGAATTTATACAGTTTAAAAAAGTAGAAAAGTAGTTGTGTCCTACACAACTCTGCAAGTCTGTTCATCTCATTTCTGTTCATCTTCATCACTGAAGATTCCTTAAGTCTAGATGTCATGTCATTACCGAAGTTGGAGAGGAAGGTTCGAAGGCAGAGTTGTATTATTGAAGCAGAAGTCAGTCAGAAAACGAGTGGCAAATGGACGGAGGAATGTATCCTGGCAAGTGAAAAACCACCATACCGGATTACGGTGGGACTGATGCGTCAAAATGAGCCTAAATTGAGCCAGTTGAAAGAGCTGCTACAAAATATTCCATCCTTGAAGCGAGCAGCCGACGGAGGCCTTCAGGCAACTTACCAACCAAACTCGAATGTCCATGGAAATCCCGAGGAAAGGTATCCGGTCTTGAAAGATCCGACTCTCGTCAGAGCCGGGTAGTTCGCTTCCGTACGTCTCTTAAGCACATTACCATTACAGTAGGTACTGTTGGTGAAAAGTTGGCAAACGACCTTCCTGTTTATAGTGAGGAGTGTAGTAATATTTACTTTTACCGTGTTACTCTCTGCATAACGAATATTTCCATATGGTATGATAATGTTGCTAATAACATTACTGAAAAAGATGAAAACAAACAAGCCAGCGGACCGGATAATGTTTCCCCAAAACTGCTTAAACGCGCAGGAAAGGAGCTGATCCCACCATTATTATCTCTTTATAACCAAAGTGTTGCACAAAATTCAGTCCCTGCCTCGTGGGAAAACGCTAACGTCTTTGCCCTCTTCAAGAAAGACGATGAAACTGACAAACAAAACTATCGACCAATTTCCCTACTATGCGTCCCAGGAAAGCTGATTGAACAGGCTGTTGCCACCTCAATAACTGCTCATATTTCTGAGCATAATCTCAGCCACTCTCACCAGTGGGCCTACAAAAAGGGCCACTCAACAGAATTGTTGTTGGTAAAAATGTTCGAGGACTGGAGACGTGCACTGGATAAAAATCTAGTGGTTGGCATCGTCTTCGTTGACTTTCTTAAGACCTTCGATTCCATCTCTCATCATGTCCTCTTGAAAAAGTTGCAAGCAGTTGGTGTTAATGTGTTACTGCTGATCTATAGTGCTGGATAAAAGATTACTTAGCTGGCCGCTCTCAAGCCACAGTCGTAAATGTTTTTCACTCCGAAATCCTACCTGTGAAGTTTGGCGTACCACAGGGATCCGTTTTGGGTCCCACCTTGTTTTTGTTCTTTTGCAACGATTTGCCTGATATAGTTGGGGATTGCGATGGTCATATTCACATATATACTAATGACACTACGAATTATGCGACTGCGTCTTCTCCTGAGTAGCTACTTTTGGCGACAAAACAAACTTATTCGATATACATTTAAATTCTCGAAGCTTAGTGAGCAATTTCGATAAATTTAATTCATTGCAGAGAATCTTAATATGCCGTTCTCTGTGGTTGCTTTGTCAGAAACTTGACTAACTGATTGCACTGCAGAGGTCGTAAACATTACAGGATACAATTTTGTCTCCAACCATTGTAAATCGAAAACAGGCGGCGGAGTTGGAATTTATTTTACCAAACGGCCTTGAATACAAACTTCTCGATGCGAAGAATGCAAATTCTCAGATCCAGATGTAATTGAGTCACTTTTCTGGGAAATTATCGTTCCTTACGGAAAAAAAGAAAAAACATTGTCGGTTGCGTGTACAGACCACCAAATCAAAACACTGCCATATTTATTGACAAATTCAACAATATTTTCTCACTAATTTCTGAAGGCAATAAACATACACCTTCTCCAATACAATCATCGTGTTCCAACACAGGAATTTAACGACAGCTTAATTCACACGCCTTTCTTCCTCTCATCTCCAATCCAAAATGGTAGAGTGGTCCAAAATATCTTTGTGACGGATTGAGAGGTAAATACGGTATAGAAGACGATAGAAGTTAAGGGTCAGATAAGGCACGTATACTTCTGTTGAAAACTTGTATATCGTGAGAAGTCCCATTTAAAGTTTCGTTTAAAAGGACACGAGAAGTCTCATTTAAAGTTTCGTTTAGAAGGACATGTAACTCAGCTCACAAGTCCTTTAACACTGGTTAAGCATTGTAGCCCTCATCCCGCAGGCAACAAACAACAATACCAACAATAACAACAACACGCTAATGACACGTGCAAAATTACTGTAAAGCCTTAATTTACCGACATGATGTGCCGTTTAGAATAAGGCATTGCTCACTCGAAGGTCTCTGCTTGTGTTGATTCTTGTGGATGAGATCCTTTAGAAACTAATTTTGGAAAGTTCTTCCGGCCGACATCTATACAGCTTTGCAGATTATGTTATGATAAGGGTTCATTGCGGGCTCGTTTGACATAAAGGTAATAAACACCGAATTACCGAAAAACCTTCCCTAACTGCAGCGATCAGTTTTTTGTTGAATTCGCAGACGTACAGTTTAAATACATTTGTTATGTCGGAGAATACAAAAAGGCCAAATGTTTTGAGAACCTTGCAAAACATTTATAGTATCACGTGATTAAAATCACACTTACTTTACAGAAGCCATCTGCACTCTCCTATTGGTAAGGATGATAACTCAACCTCTTTAATTTGAACAATAAATTTACATTTTCTTAAGCCGGGAATCTGGTCCCCTCCGATGAAATTGAAAATCGAGAAAAGGTATGAATAACGTCCAGTGATCGGACAACTTAGTCGCATTACAAAAAGTGGGTTTTAACAAGTATTAATCTTTGAAAAAAGGTGAATTGGAATTATTGACAAGTCAACGATATCTGCGGGAAGTCCCTAGTAGTACTAGGGATTCTTTTCTAAGTTCTGAATGTGCTGCTTATAGGCTGCATTTCTCATTTTAGTGAGACGTTAAGTCTTAAACTCAGATTGCACAAGGTTAATGACACCAGCTGAATAGGAAGCCAGCTTTCTTTTACACAACTTCATAACAGATATTAAAGAGCGCTGTTTGCATTTTTCCGTCAAATTACAGGTACATCCACGAGAACAAACTCAGCAGCCTTCATCCGGGAATATTCAATAACTTAAGGTCCCTGGAAAGTTTGTGAGTGGTTGTGTTTTTTGTTTTTTGTTTATTGATTTTTTGTTCTGTAAATTCTAGAAATCAACAACTGAAATTCAAGTCACGGGCTCCTTTATACAGAAATACACTGAGTGATTTCTTTGGGTGCTCTATCAGAGTTGTTTCACCATAGAAATTTACTGATATAATTACATAACATAACGTAACATAACTTAGTATAATTTCAGAGCTGAGCAAAGAGTTTCCAGCAATCTGATTGGTCGAGCGGTTCCTTATATGACGCTATATAAACCGCTCCACGCGGTTTATATAAAATGTTAAAATAAAATGTTAATAAATGTTACTAAAATGTTATGATTTTAGAAATTTCTCTGTTTTTCAGCTCTGAAATTATACTAAAACAATTATTCGCCTCAGGTTCGATGAATATTGTCGAATAATGCCCTCCACTTCGTCTCGGGGATTATTCGACGATATTCACCTCGGCTTCGGCGAATAATTGTTTAATAATTTTTATTTCTTAAGATAAAATCACATATCCTCAGTTACAACATAAACTCACAAGGAAAACTATTAAATGTCATATTTAAAAATTATCCTATTACTTAAAATGTTCTTAAACCTTTCAGTGTGGATTCTAGGGACAGAGACTGACGTATTTCTAAGATTGTATCTCATGCTCTTTTCCTTAGGTAAAAACTGGAAAAACGGGCATTCGGGGTCATTCCTTTTTTTTTTGTAGAGTGCCTTTTCCGCCTTCTCTAGCAAATCCCTGATATCTACATTCTTGGACATAAACTTCCTTTTCAAACACCGGTCCAAAAACTTCTGTATTATAGAAAGGTCGGAGTCTGAGGCACCATAAACCGGCAGGGCATAAGAAAAATTTGATAAAACTATAGCATTAAAAAGGTGATCTACTTCCTCCTGGGACATTCCTTCCTTACGTAAAGATGCTAATATGAATAATGACTTGTTCGCCTTAATTACCTTCGCGCGCACGTGACTACTACATTTACAATTTTGTTGGAAAGTAATACCTAATATGGATAACTCTGCACACTGCGCCGCGGTATATCCCTAACTGACGCGACGTCCTGATTAAAACCTTTTTTACGGAAAATAATCTCCTTGCATTTAGTTGGACTGCATGTTAGTTGGACGATAATTGTAGAGTCATCAGCATATTTAAACAAGGCTGGGCGACCTTCTAGATTGAACTCCAAATCATTAATAAACACTTTAAAAAGATATGGCCCACTGACACTACCTTGTGTCGTACCCATATTAACCTCACGCCACTGTCCCTTAAAACCGTTATAAACTACTCGCTACTGGCGTTTCTCGAGAAAACTTAAATACCAGTTCACAATAAGGAGATTCAATGGCAACTGCCTAAGCTTAGATGAAAGAGTTCATCATTGACACAGTCAAATGCTTTGCTAAAATCCATTGCAAACACTCGGACGGCTTGCAGTCTTGCTCGTCTAAATAGCTGTAGATGATATGCTGCATGCTCAAGAGCGCATCAGTGCAAGTCACCCCTGTCTTATAAGCAAGCTGTGTTGAACTCAGATGCTGTTGGACAATGTCTCGTGCATGGGTGTTATACACATATTTCTCGAATGCACGTGCAATTACAGGCGTGATCTTAATTCCTCTGAAATCCTGCTTGCCCTTAGGGATGTCAACCTTAGGGAGGGGGATCGCGTGGGTCCTTTTCCACTAGGAGGGCCACTTGCCAGTTTTCAAGGAAACATTGCAGATCTTATGAATGACACTTGTGAAGATCTCAGCGTGATCCCTCCAAATCTAAAAGGGAATGAGATCTGGTCCCATAGCGGATTTCTTCAGATGTTGAAAAGAATTCCACACGTGTCTTTCTGATATCTGAGGGGCTTCTAAGTTGTTATCCACAATAGCTGTTACAGGCTTCGTATATGCGTCACCAGTGCACAAATCGGCGAAGTAGCCGTTTAGCTCCTCCAGTGATTTAGTGTCCAATGTAACATTAGCAGAAATGCTGCGTCGTTGGGACAAGTTATCTACGTGCTTCCACCATTCTCTGGATCCGACAGGTGCCTTTGCGAGTGTTCTTCTGTTCTTACCAATCAATTCGCTTAGTGTTTTGTTAACCTTAGCCAACCGATCTTTAGTGCTTTGAGCTATTCTTGACCTTACCATCATTAACGATTTTACTAAGGGTGTTATCCACACCGGATCTCGTGATGACATGCGCACCGATCGTAACGGCATATATTCATCCATGTGATGTTTAATTTTTGCTTCTAACTTATTCACTGCCTCCTCGACATCATTGAAGTTTAAGACACTGTCCCAATTCTCACTTGTTAGTTTTAAGTACAATCCCTCCTTACGGTGTCTTCTACAATCCCTAATGCGACCGTTTTGTCTGATCGCCTTTAATTTCGTTCCTGCTGGTAAAAATGACCGCTGTGTGATCTGTTTTTATAGACACAAAGTATGGAGTGCTCTTTGCAAATAAATCCGGCCGGTTTGTGAAGACCTTGTCCAAATACGCATCACCCCTTGTTATTACGTAGTTGGTTAAAAAAACACTGAGTGAGCAGGTTGAAGGAAAGGATATAGCAAGTGGTGTGCCTTTCAATTAAGGTATACTTCATGGAAAGCAGTGGAAAAAATTAATAAACAAACAGCAAGTAAATGTCGATATGGTAGGTTTCATAAATTTCAATACATTATGACATTGTTATTACTTATCTGCCACTGACATCATTTATCACTGGTGGTTAACAAAGAACTACCACCAAACGTTTTTAGTGAATTGACTCCTGATGGTTATTAACAGGAAGGGGGACGCTGAACTTATCGAAATCATAATTAACCAATAGATATTCACGTTGCCGTGCGACTGTACAGATATAAATCACAGGTGACATTAAAATGCATATGCGTTGACGAAAAAAAACAAAAAGAGGTGGATACGATAACGATACTGTAACCAGTCGCCTGATAGCAGCAAAGAGCAAAGTGGCACCACTGAATCCGATGCCAATTACCCAGACTGGAGCTCATGGGTGCGATTTTAGGGTTACACTTGACACAGTCGTTGCTGACAGCCTTAGAAGTACCGATGCAAACCGTGACGTTTTACTCTGACAGTACAGATGTTCTATGGTGGATTCGAGGACGCGGCAAGGACTTCCAACCGTTCGTAGTCAACGGAATTGGTGAAATACAGATGTTCACTGAGCCGTCAAAGAGGCAGCATGTCTCTACCAAAGAGAATCCAGCCGATTTATGTACAAGAGGGGTCACACCTTCAGAATTAGCCAAATGTTCCTTGTGGTGGAATGGTCCTGACTGGCTAACAGATGATTTCAGTAGGTGGTCAAAGATGAAAGTCCAGGACAGACCTAGTGAAATGCCAGAGATGAGAAACTCGAAAAGGAAAGAAGACACGAATGTCTATGCAACCCTTATGACGTTTAATCTTCAGAAAGGAACCGCACCGAAACAGAGCAACACGTTAAAAGAGTGGAGACTAGATCCGAAACGGTTTTCCAGTTGGACACGTTTGGTTCGAGTACACGCGAGTGTGAGAAGAGTACTACAAAATATGCGCAACAGAGACAATAGGAATGAAAGTATGAAACTGTTGCCCGATGAATTAAAGGATGCTGAAGGAGAAATAGTGCGCCTGGCACAACGCAACCCTTAAAGTTCGCAGGTTTTCTTCCATATGATACCAGATTTCCAATCATTGTACCTCGTGGACAGTGGGTGACGAAACTTATTGTGAAGCACTATCACAAGAGAGGAAATCTTGTTGCTGGAGTAAACTTCACTCTTTGCCAGTTGAGTGAGAGATTTTGGATTATCGCCGCACGCGAGGAGATTCGCGAATGGGATCATGAATGTAACGAGTGTATGAGAAGACGAAACAAGCCAGCTTGTCAGATTATGGCCCCACTCCCGCAAATGAGGCACCGTTTCAGCTTCAGACCCTTCGCCCAAACAGCCGTAGGTTTTGCAGGTCCTTTCTATACTGTTCAAGGACGCGGAAAACCACGACAGTAAAGGTGGTTGTGCCTTTTTACTTGCTTGGAAACACGAGCAGTGCATTTAGAGATGGCCTGGGGACTGGATAACGACACGTTCTTAGATGCCTTCGCCCGTTTTACCACTCGTCGTGGAGTTCATAAAGACGTGACAAGCGACAGAGGCAAAAATTTCATGGGCACAGAGGGTGAGTTAAAGAAACTAGTCCGCCAGTTAGACCGAAAACATCTTCAGAACAAGACAGTCGAACTTGGAGTGACATGGAGATTCAATCCACCGGCTGCCCCACATTTTGGAGGAGCCCATGAAATAATGGTGAAAGCTACTAAGAAATCCACGCACGCCGTTGTTGGAGAACGGGACGTGAACGACGAGGAGTTAATCACAGTGTTCGCAGGGGTGGATTCCCTTCTTAATTCCCGTCCGTTGACTTATCAGAGTTCAGATCCACGAGACGATGTCCCATTGACACCTAACCATTTCTTGCATGGCCAAATGGGAGGACAGTTCGCTCCTGAGGCCGTTTAAACCACTACTTTGCATCAGCGTCAACGATGGCGAAAGGTTCAAGACATTATTTCACGTGTGGAGGAGATGGCTCAAGGAAGTTATTCCAGCCCTTAACAGTCGACCAAAGTGGACTTCAGAGTGCCGAGACCTAAAAGTTGAGGATGTAGTTCTTGTAAATCAGCCCGATACCCCAAGAGGACGTTGGCCATTAGGATGGATTGTTGAAGTGTATTCTGGACGAGATGGCCACACCCGTGTAGCTAAAGTTGCGTGTGGTGTCAAGACTGTCATGAGACCGATTAACAAACTGGTTCCGCTTGGAATTAACTGTTAATTGTTTAGTTGGAAACGCACTAGGACTACCTCCCAGTGTGGGGAGGGGGAATGTTAAGAAGAAGTCAATGAACTTGTGCGCGTGCGACTCGCGTGTGCGTGCGACTCGCGAGCGCGTGCTTTGGGACTTCGTAGGTTAATAATATCGTAAGCAAATCACGCGGACCTTGTAATTTTGACGCGTGCGATTTTTTATAGGGAGTTGAAAAGTTTTTAGTTTATCGAGTAGCAGTTTTGTTTAATGGTCGTTGTCGTTTACCGTGAGTCTGACAGTTTACCGTGTTGGAATTAAAGCGTTTGTTTGGATTTCCCGTTTCGCTTCCGAACAGTGGTATCTGTTCTAAACCGGTTAAGAAAAATCAAGCCGGAATCCAGTGCGAACAATGTAATATGTGGATCCATGTAAATACGATCGAAGTGTTGTGAAATATCGCCTACTATTTTCAGCATCCTGGCAAACCGCCCACGTACGTGGATTTGCTCATAGTGGAATCTTCCGAACATGTCAATCTCATTCTTCCACAGTTCAGTGGGCTCATTTAACTCACCGAATTGCTTTGAACCGCTAAACAAATCGGCTTTACCAGAATTCCCCCCTCCCCCCCCCCCCCCCTCGCCAAACCAACTTTATAGGAGCAAAGAGAAACCAACTAGGCGAGAGAATTTAACATACCTCGCTGTCAACTGCCGAAGCGTAAAGAACGAGATAGCGGACATCGCTGTTGAGATAAACGATCAGCAACCTGATATTATCTTCGACTATGAATCCTGGTCGAAACTTGACATTAACAGCGGTGAAACCTTTCCTGAGAATCATAAGACCTACAGAAAACGCAGGGATAACAATAAGCGAGATGGTGGAGTTTTCCAGGCCGTAAAGAATCATCCCATAGTGACTAGTCAGTTCGTTAAAGAATCGACTAGGCTCAAGGTAACACACATAACACCCTCGAAATTTTGTTATCGAACAATAACGACATCATTAGCAGAGTCAAAGTCATTGATGGCATAACTTATCATGATATTGTGTCATCTACTGTAAAAATATCATGTCCACGAAACGAAATGTGAAACGCAAAGTTTACATCGATACTGAAAAGGGCTGACTGATCGTATAAAGGTAATTTTGTAATATCAACTAAGTTGAAATTATAAATTGGCCACCGTAAAGGGTTAAAAACTGACGTTTTGCTCTGACGAAGGGCTAACGCTCGAAACGTCAGCTTTTTAACTCATTACGGTAGCCAATTTACAATTTCAACTTAGTTGATTTTACCAAATTAACTTGTTACCCCCACCGACACAGCACCACAGTTTCTTTTGATAGTATAAAACACGAGCAACACGTTTTAACTGCAACTCAGGAACTTAATTCAAGCGACGTATCAGTTTGAAAGAAATGTTAGCCATATAATGGACACTTGTAGACCTCAAAAATATGACCAGCTCGAGGCATAATCTGCTTTGGCTTAACCTATCACTTTGAAGGCAGACAAGACCTAAACAACAGCGTTATAACAAAGCAAAGAATTCAGGAAATCCCGCACAATGAAATGAATTCCGTGCTGCCAGAAAACGCGTACAAAAGAATTTGAAGTCTGCAAGGGAAAAGCACATCTCATATCTAGATCTAGATTTCCTCGGAGATGCGATTGAGGAAAACCCAAAACTCTTTTGATCATACATTAATAAAGCAATTAAAGAATGATGATCCCGGTGTAGCTGACTTCGAAGTCGATGGAAGAATTATATGCGACTGAAATCTGAAATCGGAACTTTTGAGCGATCAGTTCTCCAGTGTGTTTACGAATGAAGGTCCCACTAACATTCCCGTCTTCGGTACAAATCCGAAACCAAGCATTAGTACTATCATTGTTACGAGCCAACGTGTTATTAAGCAGCTAATACCTTTGAAGCCAAACAAAGCTAGTGGCCATGGTGAGATACCTCCGTGGTTCTTCAAGGCATATGCAGCGGAGATCGTTCCTATTTCAGCAGATATTTACGAAAACTCCATCGCTACCGGGTGTGTACCATCGAAATGGAAACATACTAATGTTTGTGTTGTGTACACGAATGGGGGAAAGTCAGATCCCGCGAATTATAAACCCATCTCACTAACCTGCATCTCATCAAACGTCCTTGAACATATCATCCACATCCACGCGATGAAACACCCAGAACAACACGCAATTCTCACGGAAATGCAGCACGGCTTCAGAGCAAAGCGATCTACAGTCAGACAACTGATACTGACAATCCATGATTTGACCGAGACTATCCAAAAAATAGTTCTGTCCATGCTATAGTTTTGGACTTTAGTAAAGCCTTTGATAAGGCTCCCCACAAACGCCTCATCACCAAGCTACAGTACTATGGCATTCGTGGACCCCTGCTTAGTAGGTTTGAGACATTCAAAACAAACCGCTCCCAGACAGTGGTGTGTAATGGCAAGAGCTCCCGCCCTACCCAAGTAACATCTGGGGCACCCGCTTTGAATAATGCCGGATTTGAAATGGCGCAAGCTGCCTCATCTATTCCTGGTAAAGCAAGTAAGGTCATGGGAATGATGAAAAGGAACCTCTAGAACAGTCCCAAGGAAGTTAAAGAAATTGCTTACACGACCACAGGGCGCCCAAAGCTGGAATACGCTTGTGAGGCTCGGGACCATCATCTCCAAAAGGACATCTCTTCTCTTGAGAGGGTTCGAGGAAAGCTGCACGATTTTGTAGCAACAACCATCAGCCTACATCCAGTGTTAATGAAATACTTCAAGAGCTAAGGTGAACCACCTTAGATTTGAAAACAACAATTTCTCGGCTAATTCTTGGATATAAGATGAGTCGAGGGAAAATTAATATTGACACTAATGTTTCCCTGCGCCTTCTCACCAAACTTAGGACATGTGCGAGCCACAATTTTAGATACATTCAAGGAAAGTTACCAGGAACATTTATTTTTATTCTTTTTTCCCCAGAACTATAAGAAGTTGGAACACCCTTGAACATTTTACATCTGAGCTTTTAAATTATTAAGATAACAACAATAATTGGACCTTCTATTTCTTCACTTTACTTTCATATAGACAGTGTATGTAGTTGTAGACATTATTTTTAGCTGTAAATAGTTGGTGCGATATCTATACGATTTTACCGACTGAACATAAATGTAGATGTAGAAAGTCAAGCTTAAAACACAGAGAAAAATTAAAGTTTGGATCATTCACTGCGACTGCTACGTTGCTCAACTTTCCTGAAAAACGTTCTGCCGTATTCGTTTTTTATCTACAGACGATAAAAAAACTTGATGAATCAGTGCTTATGAGTAGGAGCTTTTCGGGAGTTTGATGTAATCCTCCAAAAGTATGTCATACTGTGATTATGCACCGATCAACTTGCAGCTTTGACATCCCCCTACCGGGCAACCCACGGGCATTTGATCTTCGCCCATGCCCAAGGCTTTGTTGCCATGTTTTAGCAGCTGCCTGGTTCATAGAAACAGTTTCATCAATTGTAGTCGTTACAAGGTGGAGAGACATCGAATTGCATTAATAATAAGCAGTTCCTTCGACCTTGGAAAGAATTTAATCTTAGAGTTAACGTACCGAGTGTCTTGCTCATAATATGCTATACTTGCAATGCTACTTAACTTTTCTATGTGAAAATTTTAATGAAGCACTAACCCGGGCTAATAATACATTTGCACATATATAGTATCAGACACCGATGTCCTTTGATTGAATCCTGTATCATATAGTTGCAGTTATACAATGTGGTTGACTAATGATTAAAATAACGCACCCTATCGGATTAGCGATCTCCTCTAAACATGATTAAAATGATTTGTTCTGATATGTATCCTACTTCGATTCGATTCAGTTTCAATACTGTTACAAGAATTAACGTAAAACCCTTGTTATAGCTATAGTAATAGCTTGTGGTCTTGCCAACTAGGCCCTTATTGATGGTACGAGGTTTTGGAAAAAAAAAGAATTTTCTTTTCCTTTTTTTTTCTATACAAGTAGGAATGTTAGAATAATCACCATAAAATTGTCTTCGCTTTTGGGTCATCGCTTTTGGGTCTTAGGTCATAGCTCTTAGCTTCCGGAGGTCTTCGTTTTCGCTATAAACCGACCATGAGATCAAATTCATCAAATTCATTTACAGTTGCTCATATTATAGAAGAAAAAAATCTTTGCATCATGCTATATTTATATGGCGAGTAAGTTATCAATAGAAAATACTGGCTACGTAGATAATAACATTTAGAATGCTACTCCGTCGTTGAGTTTTGAGCTCTGATTGAACTGACTGCATAAAGAAAGCCGGGTTTTTTGACATTGCTCCCTAATAGAAAATAGGGGGACTGATTTGCAATCTTCTTTGTACGGGTTACTTTGCAGTCCTATTTCATTGTAGTTATCTACTTATATGATCCCTTAGTTGATTGGAAACTACTGGTTGAGCAGCTTTGTCATTGTTATTACTAACCTGTCATCGACATCATTCATCACAGGTGGTTACATGGCAATCAGTTAAAAGAACTACCAACAAACATTTTTGGTGACTTGAGTCGGCTGGAAACCTTGTGAGTAGCACTCTCTGATGTCTTTGATAATGTAGTTGTAAACAAGATAGGTTAAATCAAGAGCAAAGCCGATTCTAAATCCTCCCTTGATTGCAGAATTTAATTCATGTAAAAAATTCACTCAAGTTTGTTATATAATTATTTTTGATAATGATTTAGTTGGGATTTGGCTGAGCTTAATACGTAATAAATCTTTTATTAACCAAGCTTGTTCGGTCAAGGTGGCTGGATATTACATTTTCATGGGCTTCTACTTCGTCTCGATCCATAAAAACGCAAAAAAAAAAAAAAGAAGTCGGTCAATATCCATCCATCTTGAACTCACAGTTAGTCAATAACGCTGATCTATTGTCACTTGTTCTTCAATAATTTTTCACTTGTGCAACCGTGGGAAAATGGACTGGAATTAATTTTTCTTAAGGAAGGATTTCTGGGATCAATTTCAAATGATAGAGTTTTTTCACCTTCTTTTATAGCATGTCCTTTTCTAAACTCACTGGAAAAGTATCTAGTGACAATAGACTCATCAGCATTTAAGGAAAAAACCAATGACTGGGGCAATGCAAAGGTCTCGCCATTTCTTATTTTGAGAAATGGGAAAAAATTTACCGAAGATTTTGATCTTTTCACAAGTTAGATGGTTGAGAATTTGATTTAGCTGTAGACCATACGTTCTTTCAGTTTACTAGCATCTCCTTTTTCTTTTTAAGGGAGAGGTAGGTTATAGCGTGATAAACCCATTTGATCCCCATAATGATCGAGTTGGCAGATCAGTTTTAGAGTCGATCACAAGTAAGAATAAAGTGGTCCACTCAGGGAGGAAGAGAATATGAATTGGTCCAGCTTTTAATTAAGGGCTCGAACGAACTCCATGAGCCATCTCCTCCACACTCGCGAAATAATGCTGATGCAAATTAGTAGTTTCAACGGACTCAGCAACTCTTCCCCCATTTGGCCGTGGAAGAAATAATTAGATGTCAATGGAAAATCGTCTCGTGGATAAGTCGACGGACGGGAAACTAAAAAGGAGTCCAGAGCAGAGAACACAGTGATCAGCTCCTCATCGTTTACATCTCGTTTCTCTTCAACGGCGTAAGTGGCTTTCGAAGCAGCTTTTACCAATACTTTATGGCTTCTCCCAGTACCCCAGCAACCTCTTCGTTTAGGAAAGTTTCGCTCGATGTGTCGTCTATAATGGCGTTTACTTGTATTTTTTCTACCATTGACCTTCATCTACACAGGGACAGTTCGTGAAGAATAAGATTCAGTCAGTGTTTGTACATTACAGCTGGTCAGGGTCACAGTGGGCGCTCCCTCCCATGGAAAATCTGGGCGTTTCCAATCGTCAACATAAGGCAACTTTGTCATCGGTCCGGTCTCTGACAAAACTTCACCTCCGTGAAGAAGGTCGTGGTGATTTTTAGAGCAACCATGTATTCCAAACTTGCAGGCCTTTGGGAAAACTTTCCCCTTATGATCAGAGGCTACGCAACGAAAACACAGCTTTCTTTCTTCTCCTTCTTCCAGCGGTCATCCACTCCTCTGTTGTATAACTCCTTGCAATTCCATACCTCGTGATTGAGTCTGTAACAGATAGAACATGGACGTTTCGTACTACGCGGCACTTCCCCATTGCAACGGTATGCAAATTTCGCACCGTGTTCTGTTCGTGGTATCTCGATACTCTCGGTAGTCCAACATGCTCGACAGTTTGACTCAATCTCGTTTACCATTTCCGCTTCTTCTATTCTGAGTTCGTCCTTCAACCATTCTCTGAAAACTATGACTGATCTTTGTCTGGCGCGCTCGTTTAACCAGCGACTGAAGTTCTTTAGTTGATGATCGGGCAGCTTTTTTACCTGCAAGCTGTGAAGAGTTCCATCTGCTGTAACTTTATCCCTGCGATTCCAACAAGGTCAGCGAACTTCTCTAGCGCGTGGACATCGTTGCTCTTGTTAACGGCGCCTGTTCTAGTTGATCCAAGTATGCTCACAGACGCCGGCGCGGACCACCATACTTCGTTTTTAACATTTCTTTTCTCTCCTCGTATTCGGGTGCAGTGACTCCACAATGCATCCAGAATATGGAAACGCGAACAAGAAACGATCATTGGAAAAAAACGGTAAAGAACTTACATAATTAAATTGACGAGCGTACGCTGGCTGAGCTATGTAAAATGTTTAATGCATAGATTTTTAAGCCCAACTTAATCGTGTCAAAGTAGCAACATGGAGATCGCAAATATCTCGATTTAGATCCAGGTTACCACAATGAAGACCATGTATAACTGTTGCGATAAGAACACACAACGCCATCCCCACTCCCTCCCCCTCGCCAACTATTTATCCAGGACTTATCTGCTTGTGTTTGCTGAAACTTTCTGTCGCATACTACACTGATGGATGAGGCTTTTAGTGGCAAGAGCCGAGTAAAAAGTTATTTCACAGCACCTTGGGAATGTTACCTCTCGCAATTAACAGTGTGCAGACTCGTTTAAATATTGACAATTTTCATTAGAGGTCTCAATGGCCATTCCACATTGTCTTCTTAATATATGAGGGCAGCACAGGAGCAAAGTGGGGACTGAAAGAGGGATTACTGTCTATCTATCTATCTATCATTCCTCGTGCTCCTGTGCCGCTCGTAATGTAAAGATTACGGGGTCTGGTTTAGAAAAATCTTGCAATGCAAAATTTTTTGGTTGCCCTCTTATTTAGCAGGTTTCGTACCTTGTAAGGGCTAATAACTAAATTTTCAAATCTGACTCCTTCAACCATGGACCCGAGAAACGTGAGGGTTCAATGAAGGCGCGAGATCCCTTTCATTTTCTGTAGAAATTTATTTCCTGCCTTGCTACATATTTCTATCTTGCTGAGAACCAAATTTTACTCACATGTAACTCGCACCTACAGCTGGGAAAATAATCACTCTTCATTAAATACAGCTTTAGAAGTTACCACTGTAATCTAACCAACATAACGATGCAAATGACGCACAGTGACTGGACAACTAAGTGGTTTAAAAATTTTGCCATAATTTCTTGATTTTTAATGTATTCTTGCATAGTGCTTTTTTTAACAGTTTTTTGTTTATTCTTTTTATTTTTTGTTTTTATTTTTAATGTCTTTTTTCTGTCAAATAACTCAATTTGATCTAAAATACGAAGAAAGTATGTCGGCCCTCAGCCCTAAAAGGGTTCAAAACAAACCAAAAATGAAACTCTGGAAATTAACTTAAAAGTTACCTCCTGAATGCCTTCGTAATTATCGAACATTGTGGCAAATACATGATTAGTAGTTACAATAACTGGTTAACTTGGTTGAAACTGAACCGCACGCCTGGAAAAAATGATTACGCGTCTTTAATGAAGCGTTGAACGCGACAAACATCGCGAGAAGTAGTGCGATATATATTTTACCTTTCTGGGACAAAATTGCGGGTTTTTTCAGCAATTAGAGAAGTTCATTTTTTCAAAACCCTGATTGGTTGGGTAAAGTGTTTGTTTAAGATCTTTTGTTCTCTTTCTGTATCTTTTTCTTTCTTTTTTATTTTTAACAACAATAACGTCAAACTTGATTAATTGGGAAACCGTCTAATGAGGTTATGCATGGTAAACCTTATGGCTTTATCTTGTTTGCACTTGGAACATTTCACGGTTCACTCAGCTGGCACAGAAGTTGGCAGAGACGTCCAAGAGCCGTAACTAATCGTGGGTTGCAACTAAAGGGCCAATACACTGAGAAGATTATACAGTATAACGTATCACGTTCTACTAACGGAAAGAATAAAAACTGCCATGTATCATGATATCTAATGTGGACTAATCGTATATGTAAGCGAAAGGGGATGGCGCTGCCCCTCCCTTTATTGAATGTGAAGGTTTGCTCGCGCTGAGTTTTTGAGTAATTGTGTGACAGCTCTTTAGTGATAGTAATTGTAAACAGTTGGTAAGGTTTTTTATAATTATGCAATATAAAAGGGGAAAATCAACAAATATTTACACGATATATTGTGGCCTTAGCGTTACTATAGCCGGTATCTGGAGCGTTGGACCTGCGATCAAGTTGTTGGGGTTCGAACCCTGACAGAGATCATTGTAGTTTCTCTTCTTTCCTCTCCGAGTACTGGAAATTGTACACAGTTTGCACAAGTGTTTTGTCATTTGAAACTTAGCGAGGGAAATGCCGGATTGAGAAATTAAATTCAGCCAGCAACGCTTTAGTGAGTTCAGCTAACCAGTCTAAACACTAGAAGTGCAATATCCGAGGCCGAGAAAGTAATAAAGCGATTAAGATTATCATGGCTTCAAAATAATTCCATGAGACAAGCGCGTGCTGATAAAATAAATAAAAAGCCTCCATCTAATTCGAAAAGGTGGTCGTATCTTATCTCCTCTCTAAAGAAAACTCTGAATGAAGGATACTTAGTACTTGGTTAGGATATTCATATATTGCTGAACAGTTTATTGAAATGGAGTAGGGATTCAATGAAACAATAAAGAAAAATCAGGAAAATATGAAGGCTGTATACCATTAGAG